>NW_010195058.1:0-5194 GCF_000695765.1 Mesitornis unicolor
GATTCTGTGATTCTGTGATTCTGTGAAATTGTTATGAAGTACCATCCATGAGTACCTATTGGCCTGCACTGGGCTGTCATTCAATCCAGAAAATATTGCAAAGCCCATATGAGAAGATATTAAATAATTTCAGAAACTATCTTAATTTTGTAAAAAAAAAACCAAGACTTTTGATTGGGCAAAAATCATTCAGCCTACATAGGCAGAAGAGTAGCATGTCAGGATTACCTTAGTGTGTACCCACCACACCATGCACCAACAATGTGTAAATACAATTCCTGGCCTAAAAGAATAAATTAAAGCTAACAGCTCCAGAAAGATTTCTGTATGTACAAGTAAAAATGCATCTTTTTTAGCTTTCTCCAAGAAAGGTATTATCTTCTTACCCAGAATGTCATGGGAATATAGTGTCAGCAGAGAAGAACAAGAGAGGTAGGGATCCTCAAAAAGTTTGCAACATTTTTTTGTTATTTCCTTGCTGAGGAACATCACTGTATGAAAACTAAAATGTCCGCAGCAACATATTAACTTCAAAACTTTTGTTGCAAAGGGTGCTCAGTTCTAGAACAGAGTGACCACAGAGAGGCTGAGTCAGTGGGAGATAGACCTGGTGGCGGGTGAAACACGTGAACGTCACTCTTGGGTAGGTCTGCATTTCTTTCACACTCCCATATTTGTGACGAAAAAATTATAAAGGATATACAATTTCCAACAGAACAAGACTTCACAAGATAATCTAAAAGCAAGGTATACCCCTCCACATTTTTTTCTTTCCTCTCACCCTAACTCTTAAAAATCCTGAAAGCACTGAGAGGAGAGATATGTTTAAGAGAATACATAATGCAGAAATACAGCTGAATTTCATCTCTGTGTTCACTGGGATCAACAAATACTCTGAGATTACTCTGGATACATACTGAGGAAGAAGCATGTGCTGGAAAGCATACACTTGCCAGACATGATCAGAGATATCTGGAGTCTAGTGAAAAGAAGTGGTTTCTAGCAAAAAGTTAGGAGCTGACTTCTTCACTGCATATTTCCAAAAACTATTTTATCACAGGCTTATGAGTTTCATGTTCTCTTTTTTTTTTTTTGCAAATATTTTAAAATATTTTCACTTGAGATGCTCACCAAATATATTCTATTCAGAACAGGCTTAGTTTTTTTAATTGCTTTTCATTAACCTGTAATCTAACCATTCTCAAGGGCATATGGATAACACTTTGAAGGCCACTGCTGATATCAGATCATGCCTACTCTTTAGCCAATAAAATGACAAACCTTAGTTGGTTTTCAAAATTGACTATACTCAATTGGTGGGAGCTCCACAAAGCAAACAAAAAAATTTGTTTTGTCATTCTTGAAGAAGAAGCGCTTCCACAGAAGGCACAAGGGCAATCCAGCCCAAAATTTCATTTTAAGAAGGCAGTGAATAATGGAGACTATACCTCTGGTTTTATCTCAGTGAGTTTATGTCTTACTTGAGTGTCACTGTGCAAAGCCTGTTTGCTTCAGTGAAAGGTCAAGACTTGTTCTTACAAGCTGCATAATGTATCTTGTGAATGTGCTCTGAAATTTTTAACTCTTCCGTATTAGCCAACAGTTTGTATATCACCTAAAGCTGCACACGGACTGTTAGGTCTGCTGTTACCTGGGTACCAGATAAGAAGGTATCATGAGGCTCACTATTTGTTTAAGGTAATTTTGTGCATGTTTTTCTAGGATTACTAAGTAATGCTGATATTTTAGAATGAAATTATCATCCCAGACCTACACAAATTACTATCTTGATCTCTGGATTGACGCCATTGGTTTTGTTAGCCAAAAGTTGACCCACATCCATCTCCACTTTGAAAAGGCCTTTGTGAATCCCTGCTGAATATAATGTTAAATTATATATTAATATGGCTCTAACAAAGAAAAGAAAATACCACCTTATACCTCTTTATTGTTGTGTGTTTTAATAAGCTAGCTCTGCAGAATCTAGTAAACTATGGTAGAGAAGATAAATACTTTCTTTTATGACCAAAGCTAAATGGAGAAATGCCTCATGCTGCTGACTCCTGTGTTTTATTTTTTTTAAGCTGCCAGCTGGTCTGAACTATATCTTTTGAGTCAGTGCTGCCTTTGTCTTTGGTTCTTTTGCTGACCTGCAAGAAAACTGATACTGATTTAGGTCTGTTGCTTTGACATTCAGCTCAAATATCTGATGAACATTTGACTCTTGCTCACTTCTGTGTCTATCCCTCTTTATCTGAAAGTGTTTATGTGCTTTAACTGAAACAGAAACATTTCAAGAGGAATCTCCAAATGCAGTGTCAATGAGCTGCTCATTTCAGCAGCAGGAAGAAGGAAATACAGCATCACTGTGCAGTAAAACACACAGAGCTCTAGCTGCAATGAGAGAGCTATGAAGAGGCATTTTATTTCTGTAGCTGATCCAATCATAAATCTCAGAATTTCCTCATCTGATTGCTGAAAAACACTGTGGGAGGTGTTGTATGTGCCCTAATCTATTACCGCATCACCTCAGGCTCTCATATTGCAGTAAAGCTAATTATCGTGTTTCCAGTAACACAGGATGATGTCACATTTGTTTATTGGTGGAAATATAAAAGTGGTTTTCAAAACAAGCGCCTTACATATATATTATGGTATCAAAAAGCAAGGGATGCAGGGCAGGGTGGGACTGAGAAAGGAAAACAGAAAGATTCCTTTTTTACAGGGTTTATAGTTCATTGGATAGTGCTGTAAACAGTCAGATAATTTTCTCCTGTGCATTGTGTGGCATTTTACACCTAGTGAGATTGTGGCATTGGATGTTTAAAGCCAAAGCAAAGCAAATCTTGCATTGTGGAAAAATGACTTTAAAGGGCTCTTTTTATGCACTCTTGATAGCTCAGTGTGTTATGCGATCCTGAACAAATGAAATTTATATAGGGCAACTGGCACTGGCCTGACTGAACTGCCTTGATTTTGCTACTGCAAACTCTCATGTGCTTGTGCAGGCACAGTAGTGCTCTCACAATTCATGGCATCCAGAAAGCTTTATTTAATGTTCTCATTTTTATTTGTTTAATTTGTTAGTGGAGAGATATCCAATCAAGGTGGCAGTTTGGTTATTTTCTCTTGTTTGTTCCGGAGCAGACTGAGCATAGCAAATGTGGCTTGTCACATATCTCCCCCGGCGGCTCGGCCATTCACAGGAAACTTGTGTTTCATATATCCCACTAGGATTGTATCAAACATGCTGTTCTCTGAGAGATAATACACTTATTCTAAAACATCCCAGATTATCCCAAATATCTACTGGCACACAGTGGCTTCTTAGACAATAACAGAACAAGAACGGCTTGGTTCATGCAGTTCCTCCTGCATACAAAAGTGGACTTCTGATCTCTCACCTCTCCGGGAGGAAGCCTTTTTAATGATAAATCAGATGACGGGACTGAAAGGATCAAGGCACTACTCAGGTCCAGCCCCTTGCATTGAGGAGTGGAGGACCCTGTGGTACTGGGTTCATTGTGTGCATCTGACCTTTCCTTAAAGCTACTGAGTGCCTGTGCCATAACTACCTCATTAGTCAAAATGTTCCACCAAATTTACTGAAAAAGAAGTTTTCCTAGGATGTGAGCGAGATATACCTATTTTTCATCACTAGCCTGCAGTGTGCTACTCTTGTGGAATACAGCATGAGGAATTATTTTTCTCCCTGTACTAATTTTCCTACCTTGGATAATTTGAGAAGAACAGAACAAGCTGAATGACAATTTCTCATGGGAGGTAAGACTGGAAAGGCCACTAATGAACTGGGTCCAGCAGCACCAAAACCTATAAGGGATCCCGTTTGATTCACTGAAGCATGATGCAAAATTTATGACCGTTTCCTTTTTCTTTGCCATTCCTCACTCCCGTTACAGTGCCAGTTTTCCAGCTGAGGAACAGAGAACACGTCCCATGACCAAATAAGCAGCAGGATCCCTGCTGTGCTGCTGGATGACAAACACCCACCCAATAGTGATTGGGTGATGAATAGGTATCTTCCTAGTGTATGGCTGCATGCACTTCAGTCAAAAATAATCTGTGAATGATTCATAAACTGGGAAGAATCTCAATTCAGTGGCTTTTCAGTTCCCCCAGTGTTGGTATCACACTTCCTTTCATGAATATTTTGAAGCTTTGTAATTTTAGCCTAACATATGTATTCTATTTTAAATAGATATTTTCTAAAATAAAACTCACACACTCTCTTTCAGTATATCAATAATATTTAGAACATCTGCAAGCCGGAGTGATTCATCTAGCAGGTGGAAATGCATATGACAATACTTTTATAATATAAAATCACTGAAAACTTCATAAGCCCCATACCATTCTTTAATGACTTCCAATCACCCTTAAACTTTATAATAAATGTGTAATATCTTTAAGTTTGAAAAGCAGGTTGAGAACAGGGCTTCAGAGTGAATAAAGGAAGTGAGACAACATCTGGTAATAGAACTGATACCTGCAACTACAAAAGTTAGTTTTAGGAACTCAATGTTTTTAGAAGAATAGTTTCTCTACTGATTTTTTTTTCACAGCAAACTTTCTGGGTGTGGAAGAAAAAGAAATGTGTTAACATCTTAGTTATCTGTTAAATTATTTCACTGTTACATTTGTTGGAGAACAAGAATATAATTTGTGTTTGAAAAATGACACTGACATTTAAGTGTGTTTCTGTAAATGGAATGAAGCAGCCGTTTGGTTATGAGGTAGCCTTTACTCTTCCCCTGTCATTTAGAGCACTGAATTTCTTGTGCCATGGACATGTGGGAAAAAGTAAGGAAGTCTCTAACCTTTGGCACTAGTTCATTGGTTTGGTTGTACTTTGTTGCAAACGTCTGATTTTGAGCATGCACATCTGCAATTCTGCTGCTTACCATATGACTTAAGCCCATACTTTCCGGCAAAGGACCATCTTTAAGAAAGATTCCAACTCCTCATATTCTGTGATTCTGTTAAATCCTCTGCAGCCCCTCTGAACTCTCCCTTATCTTCCTGCTTACCCTAAAATGCCTTCACAAATATCTTCTAGAAAGACTTGATTCTACTTCTTGTCCACCTTAAGGCGGCTGAGAACCCTCTACACTCTGAAGAACAGAACTTAGGTACATTTGAAAAGTAACAGAATCACAGAATCTCAGGAGTTGGA
>NW_010195059.1:0-361 GCF_000695765.1 Mesitornis unicolor
TGCCGGCAGCCGGGCCCGGAGGCCGGCGCTCCCTCATGACGTTTCTGCTGGCCACAGCGCTCATCGCCCGTTGGTGGCGTCAGGCCGCGCCGCCCCCGTTCACTGTGAGGCCCCGGCGGCCGGCAGTGGGGCGGCGAGCTGCGCCTTGCCGCGGTCCCGGGCTTTCGCGCCAGCCCGTCTCTGTGCCCGCTGCGGAAGCGGCTTTTTCCCCTTCCCCGGCCCTTATCGACAGTCGCTCCCCATCACGGACTCCTCTGCGCGGGGCCCAAATAGCTGCCGGGGCCCCTGCGAGGCCGGGAGCTGTATTTGGACTGCTGCAGTGCCAGGATTGCAAGTTACGGCTTTAGAGAAAAAAGCGGGG
>NW_010195059.1:392-13128 GCF_000695765.1 Mesitornis unicolor
GCGGTGCTTTACTGTCGCCGGTTCTATTTATGTGCCCTCAGCTGCTGCACACGGCAGTGTTTCAAGAGTTGCATGGGAAATGACAGTGGAAAGTTTAAAACTGGCAAAGACAAGCTCCAACAGAGACCTACCGACTGCGGTGTAATGAGTTCTGGTGCTGCTTCAGGCATTAGGTCCCTGTGGCCTTGGGTAAATCGCTTTGTTTGTTTCAAAGGGTGGTTAAGTTACCCTGAGAGCTATTCAGTAATGTGAAGCTGAGAAATGCAGTATCACAGTTTAGGGAAACAGATACCATACATACTCTTCAGATTACAACAAGGGAAAGCATCAGAGAGTAAAAAGTACGTGCACAGAACTGAAACAGAGTCTGTTGGATCTGTAGAGTAGCTGAAGAGGAGCTTCTGAATGCCATTTGTGCTTGGAGGTGACAGAATTCTTTTCTGTCATTTTCTCATTGTTGAGTTGTGCTCCTGTGCCACCACAGAACTGGTATTTCGAGTCATTCAGGGAGTGGTATCTGCATTTCAAGTGTTCTTGTCTAGCTAACCTCATCACGTTTATCCCCAAGGAGCTTTCACTCAGAATTCCCATTTCTTGCTCCTGAGTTTGAGCCTAACAAAATCCTGCTCTGTAGAAAATATTTTCCTCAGTTGCACTTTCTGGATATATTCTTACTATTTTGCACTTCCTCAATTTTTTTTTGGTGTTTATTCTTTTAGGATTTGAATGAGAACCTCACTGGTTTCCAGGCCACCACCCTGAGTTGGAACCCCTTTTGTTCAACCCAGCTGCTCAGTTCTGCTGCACAATAGACTACAGGTCTTCATATGGCAGCATTTTATTTGCTTGTGTCCAACACTCAGAGAAGGAACAAGAAAGATGCAGGAAAAGTAACAAGAGTTGGAGAGAATCTGCAGACTATGCCTTCAGAAAAACAGGAGACCTGCTGCTAGCAGGGCTACAAGGATATCCTTTGAGCAAAAAGACCTGTCACATGTTAAAGTCAAATGTAGCATCATGAGAGAAATGCGATTCCTGCTTTCCAAGCTGTATTTTTTGAAACCTATGTTAGTTTCTATAGTTTGTTTTGTGTGTAGAGGTGACTGCAAGTCAACAGTCAAACCCAACTAACAACTTAACTGGAAGAGCTTATTAGAACCAACTAATAGGAAACACTAGACCTTGGCAATTAGGTGGGACTTGGGGTATGCGACGACCCCACATCCCTGAGTGCTTTTCTAATTTTTCTAACTTAAAGACACAGAAGGATTCCCTCTCAGTTAATTTGAGATTTAAACTGATCCCTGCTAATATAACTTCTGTCTTAGCAGCTATAAAGAACATGGAAAACAGGTCAGGTCATAATTGAGTCTGATGATCTGTGTGACAGATCTATGGAATTCTCTCCTTTATTGGAGATGAGTTTTAGAAATTAAATTCCAGTAATACAGACTTTCCTTTATGTTCATATCCCTTTAAAGAGGGGTGCTAAGCAAACTATGACAACTGAAAGGACTTAGTAGTGTTTGGTACCACTCAGCAATGTTAGCATAAATCACATTAATACTGTAGACATCAGATCCTGTTCGCTCTTTGAAGGGCACTGACAACATAGTTTCAAAGTGATGTGATTTGCACCATGACAGCAGGACCATTTTCTCCTCTCTGCGTTTACTGCAGCTATGTAGTTTTCATCTGCAACTGCTCTGAATTTGTTGCAGCACTTGGATGCTTCTCTGTAACATGAGTCATTCTAGAGATTTAAGATACAGTTGTCTTCCATTCAGTTGTTATCTAATACCCACACTTTGAGTAGGTTTCGATTGTCATGAAGTTGTTTTACCAGTCTAATCTCCACTGGAGAAACTTTTCTGTTGCTTGTGAAACACTCTGAAATAATCTGGCAACATTGAAGGAAAAGGCTCATGCAATCAGATGTTTGCAAAACATTAGAGTACACAAAGTGAAAATAGCAAAGTGTTTCTGAACACCAAGACAAGCTCTCCTGGACACACCTACCACTCAAGCTGTAAGCAATGATGCCAGGTATGTTTCCCTGCACAGCAACCTTACACAGCTTTCTTGACCCAATACTTCCCTCGTCCTCAGTGCTCAAAACAAAAAAATACAATCTGCTTATTCATGTTTTATTTGTTAGTAAACTTACTCAGCATAAATAATAAGAGTAGCCATTCAGTATAGCTGGCACCTGATGAAAAGTGCTCTTGAATGGCCCCCAGGGGTGACTTTAAATAGCAGCCTACTTCCTTTGGGCTCCTGCAATGGCAGGCTTCTCTTCACGGGTGATAGGAATAGTGCGCTCTGGGACGTCACTTTGTTTCCTTGGTGCGCTCACAGTCAGGACACCATCCAGAGAGAGCGATGAGGTTATGGTCAGAGGGTCCACGTCATCTGGAATCCTGTATTTCCTGTTGAACTCCCTGGCAATAAAGCCATGCTCATCCTTCAAAAGGAGAAGAGAAGGAACAGTCCCGATTAGAAACGTTTGCTCAGTTCTGCCTAATCCGTGGGCCCTTTGCGTAAAGTCTTAGATCAGGAAACTCCAGCTCTCAAAGGAAAACTTCTCAGAAAGTTAAAAGAGTTTTTATTATGCAGGAAACTTCAGCTCTCAAAGGAAAACTTCTCAGAAAGTTAAAAGAGTTTTTATTATGAGATCCCCTTTTTAAAGAGGCAAGATTGGCTGAAGTGAGACATTGCCCTGCCTAGGCTGCAGGTGCCTGCTGGTGCGCTGTTTACAGGAGGAGGCTTTATGTTCCAGCTCTTGTGCCAGCCAAAGACTGGCTTCATTGTACAGTGGTGTGCTGTCATTCCTAAGATACAGCAGCTAGACCTGCATGCAGCGCCAACTGCGCCTGTTCCTGAGGGTCTCCAGAGTCCTAGTAATATTCAGCTTTCTAGTGAGCTGGTCTCTGCCATAGCACTCGATTATTTTCTTAGCAAAAAAAAACCTGCAGAAGCTATGTCAGGATTACAGGCTTCCACCAGCTACAAGTAATGCTGTATTTCCTGACTGACAGATCTGTGCTCCCAGAAGCTCTCAGAGCTGACAATTCCAGTGACATAGCTACTTTATCATGCGTATTCGTTTCCTCATGTTTGTTTCCTCCCGGCAAGGAGGCCAGGGTGGGGGGTGGGAGGGAGCTAGGGACTGGCTAACTGTTACATACAGCTTTGGACATGGCTTTTGCCTTCTGTCTGCCCAGTTGCCACACAGGTTTCCATAGCTAGCGAGCAGTGGGATGACTGAGAGCAGAACACAACCTTTAAGGATTACAAACTGATAGATGGGCCTTTTTCAGGAAGAGGTGAGTCTTATGGTAATGGAACAGGGCAGTGCACTGATTCATTATGTGATTTAATTATTATAGTTCATTGTTAGCTTATTGAATGCCTTCCTGCATTCCTGGCCCCTCAGAGAAAGAGACAGGCCCAGAAATGCCCATTTCAAAGATGATTTTCCAGTTCAGTTCGCAGTTCCTGTAGCATCAGCAATAAATCCCCACCCTGTTGCTGCCCAGTCTGGGCTCAGCTAGGGGGATTACACAGAACATTTTCCGTTAGGATTGGCTGATAAAAAACATTAGAAGTATTTGAGGTGAGCACGGGAGAGGATTGTTTTGCAGTCTCCTTGTTTAAGCACAGATGAGGAAGTTCACACTGACTCTTATCAGTCGCACAGTTAAAGTAGAAGTACCTGGCGCTCCTCGTGTTTCCCGTGAATTTCTATCATGTCCCCAAGCACCTTCACTTTTAGCTCCTCAGGAGAGAAATGCTTCACATCAAGATTTACAGTAAATTTATCCTTCTCCAGCCGCATCTGCAAAACAAGGAGGTGATTTCAGAAAAGAGCAAGTGAAGGTTTCATCTTAAAGAGGCTCTCAGAATACAGCAGTTCAAGACTCAAGCTGGTATCTACTCATGCACTGTCTGACCTTCATTTGATCCTGGGATTCTGATCTGTGTGGCTTTGTCCTTTGCCGGCCAGTTATGTTAATGCCCGTGATTACAGTATCTAAAATGTGAATGCTTTCTCTTGATCACATGGGATAAATGTTTTCCGTGGGAGTGAGGAAGAGATTCTCTTAATCTGAATTTGTTAAAACTGACTCTCTAGTTGGTGTACAGGTTTTGCATCCAATTCTTTTTACAGAATGTTTGGAGATTTCCAGTTTCTGTGACTGGATTTTGCAAAGTGTTTCAAGCAAACCTGACTGTATAGGGTGACATCTGCAGGCTTGCAGGTTTTCCCCTGCATCATGACTTTTTAGTAGCTAAAATAATCTATCACTGTTGAGCAGTGATACCTCACTGCTCACCTTTGTCATCTGAGCAGCAGGACTTCTGCCGAAACTCTGAGCCACCTGCTGCTAATCTCACTTCCTTCCCTTCCATTTTTCACTTTATCACCTTTAACAAATACTGCTTTTTTCTGCTTCCTGAGGTTGAATTTGCATATTCTTGGACACGTCTGTGGGGCTTTGCTGTTTGAGCTGGCTGTCTCTGCCTTCCTGCTGCACTCGTGGTCAGGGAGCACGCAAGCCTCCTGGAGCTCTGCTGTGGGATGTGGAGGCAGCCTCTGCGCCCGCTCTAGGCTTACTGGTTTCCGCAGTTTGACCTGGGAGTCTAAGTGCTTCCTCTTCCTTACAGATTATTTGTGAAGATTTCTCCACTGAGATAGTCAGACGTTGTTACCTGTAGTGCTTATTATGGCTGCTTCAGTGGACAGCCAGACCCAGGTCACTAAATCAAGAGAAACATTATGCAAAGATTAAAAATTACTTTCCTCTCACTCCTTTGGCTTAGAATAGCTCTACAAGTTACTTGTAAATAGGACAGTTGACTTGCAGAACAGGTAAGGCTGTTTGAACTGCATGCCTCTTGGCTCAGCCCCTGAAGCAAGCAGACGGCTGCTTCATGATCCTTTAGGTCCTGTATCCTACTTAAAATGATGCTCCTCTCAGCAGCGATTCTTTAAAATAGACCCCCTTTCCTCAGCAACCATGAGCTCCCATGCTGCCAGACGTGAGGATCCCACCACCCCTGCGCTGTTTGCTTCTCAGGAGGGAGTGGGATTGAAAGTTTTGCACAGCAGACAGGAAAATTAGGCTTCCTCCTTTCTTCCGGCAGCTCTTAACAGTTGTTTGCTGCACACACTAAGCTCAGTTTGCCTCTACTCCCAACACTATGGCAATATTTATTCTCAGTCAGAAATTATTAGCGTAGCATGCAGAGGTGCTTGCCTAATGCAGAGGAGCAGAGGCGCAAAGATAGCACCCTTTTCCCCAGCCTTTTCCTAATAGCCACCTGCAAGCAGCTTCCAAGCTCTCAGCTCCCATGGGTCTCCAGCTCCAGACCCATGTATGTGCATACAGCAATAACAAAGAGCATTAAGAAGGGAAGATTACCTCAGAGAGTCCTGCCTCTAGCCAACTGGGCATCCGAAGAATGGGGGATCTCATCAGGAAAGGACTGAGGCTGGGGGAAGCAGGGAGCAGCTCTGACTCCTGCAGGTGCTCTCCAAAAATCTGGTCAAAGATACGACTCGGTGCAAACCAAGATATCAGGGGTCTGCGGATCAGGGGGTTATGAATGGTGATATCCATTGGAGAGCGCTGGAGGAGCCTGGCAAACAACTGTGCTGCAGTGCTGTGCCAGGAGCGCGGGACAGCTTTATACCCGTGCAGCTGGCCTGGCCTCCCCCCCCTCCCTGAGGCCTCTTGAACAGTGGTGTCAGGGATTTTATTGTCCCACTCCTGGGCTGGTCCCTTCGGCGGTGCCCAGTAGCTGTCTGGGAGATTTGACCACATTGCTGAGGAGGAGGGGGAAGGGGAGAAGAAGAAAAGGAGCCTAATGGGGCAGCAAGAAGCCAAAGTGCCCAGCTGCCCGCCCCGCTCCCCACGTGCTGTTTTTCTGCAGAGTCCCAGGCAGGCTTGGCGGATGTTCTCAGCTGCTTTGGATGCCAGCAGGATCAATGCAGCTCCTATCTTTGGCTTACAGGGAAAATGACAAGGGGCCATTGTTCCCACTGCCAGCACCGAGACTTCAGCTCCCCACAGGACCCACCAGTCTAGGAAGAGCTCTGCCTCTCCTTAAGGCAAAGGAAGCCAGAGGTTTGCTTTAGGCAGAGGACAGGAAAGATCTCGCGAAGTCTCTGCTGAGATACCACTGGCAGTGCGGCTCCCTGCAGCCCAGTAAGCTCCACTGACTTAGTGCACGCCTGTTGGCGTGTGTGCAAATGAAGGACGGCTTTCTCCACAGTGCTTCAGCCCATCACCTTTTGCTTTTTGCTCACTACAGAGACCACTTTTCTGGAGAGAGCAGAAAAGCCCAACACTCTGTGTCCTCAGAGTAATCTGGAGGGCTGTGAGCACAGATAAACTGGGCATGCCAATGGTCTCCATGGTGCGGCACTGCGACATGCCTTCTCAGGGATGCAAGCTACCTCTGTCTGCCTGTATGCCTGCAGCATGCTGATTTCCTATGATTATACTCCTAATGTGTCTTAATTCACATGTTTATTTTAATTCCTGCCTTGCCTGTGAGCCTAAATCATGGGAATGATTCAGCCTAGAGTCTGTCCTTAAAGGGTAAGAGCTAGTGTCTGCCTCTGAGAGTTTGCAACTTAAATACAATTACTGGCTCAGAGGCACATCATTTTTACTGCTAGCACCACCACTCCTTTGCAGAAGGGTCTGACCTTCTTCCTCTCAGCTTTCCTGAAAGAATAGGGAGCAGAATTTGCTGTGCAACAGCTCAAGCCATAAATACCTTCTCCAGTTCCCCATTACATCAACAGCAGTGCACCTGCTCTCTCATACTGCAGGGACATGGACTCAAGGAAATCTCTGGTTTCAGGGTACAAGGAAATTGTACTAGGCACTACTATCCCCCTGCCTCTCTGCAGTTCAATATAACTGGGTCTATGACAGCTTCAGATCCTTAGTTAACTCATGATCTCTGGCACAAGCATTTCTCAGGGTCTTATTACAACACATTGTGCCAAAGCCCTGTCCAGGGAACAGTCTGGACAGCCAGCTTTCAGCAGCATGGTTTGGGATGTGGAGGTCTCAGTAGTGGGATCGGGACCCTGTCTAGCCCTGCTTAACTACCTGCAGCATTTCACCACTGTAGGAACAAAAGGCTTGAGCTGTTCACTCAGCTTCTGGGAGAATCAAGCTCCTTTGTGCAGAGCACAGGAGGGGCTGATTTGGTCCCTAAGCTCACAGTGGGGCAATGGCTGTGATTGATAGTGACTTCACACGACTTTGCACGACCTGATCAAGCACCAGCCAGCATTAACTATTGCCCCATCCCCACAGAATGCTTCAGGGCCAATAGGACCAGTGCCAGGGACTCCTTGAACCTGCTTACAATGAGCCTTCTTGCTGGCCCTTGCCTTTAGAAGCACCACCAGCAGCAGAGTCCAGGGTCTGTCCTGCTTTCTTCTACTTCAGTCTCCTTCAACTCACCTCTGTGCCTCCCTGCTGTACTTGGCTGCCCATTTGCCACCTGAACTCCATGCTCAAGAAGGGGATCTCAGAGGCTGGAAGGAGTTGCGGGATTTTCCAGAGGCGTCCCTGACTGCAGGCAGTGCCTGCACTCCCTGCTGGAATGCAGCGAGAAGCTTCCCTCGTCACTTCCCTGGCGAGGCATCCTGAGGCCTGTGTGTGTGGCTATTTTGGTCCATCTTTTTATCACACACTCCTCCCTGTGGAATTCACCCAACTAAAACCTTGCAATCTGCAGCCTTCACTCTCAGAGGCAGTGAGTGCTTAGAAGGTCCCTTTTCCAGACACACCATGGCTGCACGGACTGTCCCTCACGCCTACCCCATGAGTTCGGAATACGAGTTTGCCAACCCTAGCAAGATCTACGACCAGAACTTTGGAGAAGGTAAGAAAGGAGATGGGCTCCCCCCTGGCACCTTCCTCTCCTCTGGTGCAGGAGGGCTGGTGAGGTCCCCTTAAGGAGACTGAGCTCCAGAGCAGGTTAGGGAAGCTGGAGCCAAGGAATTTTGAGCATAAGAATCCAGGTCAAATCAGGGGGTAATATCCAGGAAATAGCCAAGTTCTCTCTCTTCAGGTCCACTTCCTCCATCCATGCCTACTTCTTTCTCTCCTATTCCTCCCTCATGTCCCCAGTGGTCTGGCATTCATGCATATGCTGTGCAAGCATGGAGCAAAATGCTCCGGGGTGGGGAGGGGGGGAAGTTTTTGCAGCCGGGGGCTGTGGAGAAAAGCTGAGCTTGGGTGTTCAGCACAAAGCGCAGCAGTGGCTAGTGGAGGGGAAGGAATGTGGGCAGCAGCAGAACCATTCAGCACCAGCATAACAGTGTGAAAAGGCAAAAAGCTCCAAGGAAAGCCCCCCGGACAATGGCACACAAAAGGCCTTTAGTTCTTCAGGGCAGTTTGTCCACCATCAGCATTTTCCATGCCCATCCTTGCCTGTGAGTTTTGCACTGCAAAGTGCCCAGTGCATCTACCAGTCCCTCTCTGTCCAGCCAGCAGACGTGCGAAAGCTGGTTGCCATCCCTTGGCTTGCTGGCAGCTGCCAGCTATGCAGTGGGAGGCAGTGGCTGGCAGGCATCTGGCTCTGTGTGTATTTTAGAGACACAAAGGTAGGAACCGCAAGAAACTCCATCCACATTGTGCTGACGTGGTGGCAAAACCAAGGTGTTTGCCAGGTCCCAACCTCCTCCTGTCACCCTCCCCTATCTGCTGCAAACCATCCTCCTCCAGCTCCTACCCCTGGAAACTCCACACTCCTCACTGAGTCTTATTTTCAGGTGTGTCCCCATGTGAGATTTTAGCCCCTGCCCTGTACCATGGCTACTACGTCAGGCCTCGCATCAATAAGCAGCTGAATCGAGGCACCTCCGAAATCAGCCTCAATGAGCACAAATTCCAGGTATTCCTGGACGTCTGCCACTTCCTGCCGGATGAGCTCACTGTCCGCACCGTAGACAACCTGCTGGAGGTGATGGGGCAGCACCCACAGAAGGCTGACCGCCATGGCTTCATCTCCCGAGAGTTCACCAGGACCTACATCCTCCCTCTGGATGTCGATCCCTTGCTGGTGAGAGCCACATTGTCCCACGATGGCATCTTAAGCATTGTGGCTCCTCGGACGGGGAAGGAGGTAAAGCCCAGAGTCAATGAGGTGAAGATAACCCAGCAGGAGCAGCCGGTGGAGAAAGAAGAACAGTCTGAGGAAGGAAAAGGGAAGGAAGAGTCATAAAGGACCCAGATCTGGGCTTGCACAGGGAAGGGGCGGGGGACAGGGATGGGGAATCCACAGTGCCAGACCCCTATTTCTCACCATCACTGTTTAGCAGGGCTGCGAGGCAGCTATATACATGCCAGACTTCTGCTTCTTAAGGCTGATGGCTGGAAAAAGGGACTTGGAACTGAAAAAAGAAGGGGACTAGAGTGTTAGTGTGAGGGACCGTGAAGCAAGTTTTCTCCTAGGTCAAGTCCTCATTGAGCACCATGGAGGGGGCTCTCACCCCAGATGGCAAGAGTGACTCTTACCCTAAACTGTGAGGCTGTGTCACAGTGGACTGTTAAGCAGCTGCTGTGCTCTCAGTAGGTACTGAGAAGACGGATGAGCTGATCCCAGTGCCTTTCTTCTGAGCTGGTGTCTGACCTTTGTGGAGATGGAAGGTGCTTGTTGGTCTGTAAAAGTGCCTGCAGCTCTCAGGAGGAGAGGAATAAATCTGCCTCTGATCTTCTCTTGTTTGCCTTGGTTTCGTGTTGCTTCTGGCCAAGCTACTCTGCAGCAGGAAGGATGTACAGTGCCTTAGCTGCTCCAGATGTAGGGACCAGAGCAGCGGCGAGTTCACGCTGAGCTCATCTGTGGAAATGGCTTCAGTGGGAACTTGGAGGGACTCTGTCCATGGGGCAGCCAGGGTCCCGCTGTGACTGGCCCTCCTGGCTCAGGTGCAGCTGGAGTTGCTTGCTGTTGTAGGGAGCTGTAGTGGGCAGTAGCCTTGAGGAGAAAAGACGTAGAGTGATGGGCTCTTGAAGGCTCACTGTCTATTTCCAGACCTGCGGCTGGAGTTAGCCCAAGTAAACAAACGCCAAGCCACAGTTTCTGTTTGCTTCAGCCCTCTAGTTTGTGGGACATAAGGCTTGTTCACACACAGACCTTTTCAGCCATTGTGAGGGGAGTGAACCCGAAACTGCTGAAGAGAAAGGCTCTGTTCAGATCCCAAGTGCCCTGTTGGCATCCCAGCACTCTCTGTAGAGTCCCAAAGGGGGTGAATTTGGCCCCTTTTGCAGACACTGTGATGCTACTGGCTACATGAGAAATGTCTCTGTAGCCTTGTGATGTTGGGTCAGGGATCGTGTGTGCTGCTGTCGGTGGCAGCTGCTGTCTCGGGTGGCCCCGAGGGCTAAGCAGGTGCTAGTTGCAATCCTTGTCTTGTCAGAGCCAATTACAGCAGCTAAAATGCTGTGTCACTGGCCAAATATGGGGGTCCCTGGCATACCTCAGTTCAGCCCTCCCTCAAAGGAGAAAGGAGGTTCCAACATCCGTGGGCAGAGCTTCTCCCCTCTCGCTGCTGGGATGTGACCTGCAGGCTTCTGCACTCTTGCCTCCTACGGTCAGAAATGCCCTGCTTAGGAGTCTATCCCATTCAGCATACCTCCTTGGTTGCTGAAACACTAGTATAACGCTGCTCTTTCACCCTTGCCAGGCAAAGTGGCATCCAGACCAGAGTGATCCGCTGTGCAGCTATTTTCTACTTCTCAGGGCCCCTGTCAGCGATGAGGATCAGAGTTAAATTAAGAGCTGCCCTGCCTGCCAGCCTCATGACAGCAAGCAGGAGGATAGCTAAGCCTCCTTCCCCCTTAGTGCAGGTCAGATACCCACACTCACAGTCTGTACTGCTGAGGGATGCCCTTACTCATGAAGTAGGACCAGACTTACTTATGCCAGTAAGTATATCAGACATTGCCAAAATAAAAATCACCTTTACAACAGGCTTAAGCCATTAATAACAATTCCAGAGATAATCCTGGGCTAGTGACTTTCAATCACCTGAAGCAGCTGCTTGTAAGGGCAGAAACAGACCTGTCTAGTAAGGACAAATGATCCCCTCACTCGCTGCAGGCCTCCTGTCACTACAATAAACATCTTCACTGGATTGGGGATGGGGAGAATGGCCAATTTATGACCTGCAAGCTGGGCAAACGGTGCCTGGCTGAAGGAGTGCACATGTACACGCAATGGAGACATGGCACATGCTAGAGCACGAAATGCCACCCGGCCCTGTTCTGACTCTGCAACACAAGGGCTGTGGGTTGCTAAACCACTGGGGGCTGAAAAGAGCAAGTGGCCAGTGCTGGGGCTACACAGGGAGTGGATTCTAAGACAAAAGTGCCCAAAACGTTGCAGAACTCTCTCTCCTTCATTCTTTATAGACAATGCCAGCTTGTTTTGCACCTGTACCACCCCTATCACAGAGTGATTCTGGTCCCTCGGTGTCTGAGGTACCTCGACACTATTGCAATAGAAATGCACAGCATTGGTAGTCATTGCACAGCTCTGTTTCCTCTCTGGCTTTTATTAGCCATATCCTTGTTCTCCAATGAGTTCATTCTCTATCGCTGGGCACTTGCAGGCTCGTCCTGTGCCAGTCGCACAGCTTGTTACCCAGACGATATCCCCGAATACATGAAGACAGCTACACTGAGCAGTGACACAGCGAGAGGGGCTGGCACTGCCTGGTGTCAGGCACTGGGCTGTTCCTCTGCACCCTGGCAGGCTTTGCACAAAATAGCCTGATCGGTTCGCCGAGCAGGAGCGCTGGAAGCCATTCTCTCTTTCATCCTTGCAGACACAGACTGAGGAGGGAATGCAGAGTGGCAGCCAAATGCTCTCCAGCTCTGCCAATGTTTTTGATGCCTTTCTGTTTCTCTGGTGGAGCTCAAACCAGCAGCTCCAGTATTTGTGAAAGTGGCTGATGGGAACAGGCTCCCAGTCCTTTTTTTTTTCCTCCACAAAGCAACAAAGCCCAAGTTATCCTAGAAATCAAAACAGACACTGGCTTACTAAATCAACAGTGTCTGTGGCAAACTCAGAGACACACAGTCTGCAACTTGCCAAGCAGGGACAGAGCCCTGAGACCACCCAGTCTTTGCAGGACCCTGAGAAAATGGTCCTGTTGGAACTAGGACTGAATCCCATCTGCCTGCATGAATCCAATCCTAAATTCTCCCCGGGGTGCTGTGGTGCAGGCTGAGCTGCGCAGTATCTCCAGCCACATGCTGAGGAGCAGTTTTGGAGCAAGACTCAGGCTCTGCAGGTCATGGTGCAGCTCATTCAGGATTCAGCTAAGAAAGCAGCTGTGCTCCGTGGTCCTTCCAAAGCAGAACCCTTCTTCTCCTGCCACTTCTGGACGGGTCCAAGCTTTGCACTGCACTTGGGCAGATGATAAATGATGCTGTGAGCCTGGCTGAGAATAAAGGTACAGCTGGAGTAGAGGACTAGGGCCAGTTCCTGAGATAGCCCCCCAGAAGGGTGAATTAAAACTTACCCCAATGTCAGCACATCCCATGAAGCATTCAGGCCTGCACAGAACCGGGGCTGACTGCCAAAGCAAAGCTGTGGAGCAGTCCTGCCCCAGGATTGCATTAACACGGTATCTTTCAGTATTGAGTATCAGCTCTCTTAGAGCTGTCAGAGATCAGCTATGTGTCGTTCAAGTCCAGGA
>NW_010195059.1:13159-21675 GCF_000695765.1 Mesitornis unicolor
CACAGTCTGAAGGTCTCTCAACAGGGGCAGAGAGGTAAAATGAACATTAACATTCCTGTTTGACATGCTGAGGGGTGAGCCTAAGAGCTGCACTGCAGGTCCTTAATGATGTGAGGTCATTGTCAAAAGCACAAACCTGTACACTTTAATCTAAGTAGCTTTTAAAAAAAAGCATCCCTGAGGTTGCATATGCCTTTCTGCCTACAGCAGAAGCAGCAGCACTAGAGGTCGGCTGAGAGTGCAAGCTCTCACCTGCAAGCTTGCTCTCACCTTTGCTGGGGCATCACCTCTCTCCCAAGAAGATAACACTGTCTTTCCCAGATGATGCCAGCCCATGTCACATATTTTTCTGACATCTTGCTTGAGATGCATCGATGAAAAGCAGGACCAGCACTGAGAGCTCCCGCCCTGGTGTTTCTCCTTTTGTTCAGGAACATTTGAAGTCCCTCCTCCATCCTCTTTTGCATCACTGCTGGCATCAGCAGGATGGCGATGGTTGGAGAGAGGTATAGTGGAGGGACATCCACTGTACAAATCATAAAGCAGAATTGTAGCCCCAGGACCGAGGCCTGGAGGCATACCACTACTTTGCCCTCTCCTCCCTGCATAGCAAGAGGTGAGCGCAGGCCTTGGGGGCACAGAAAGCCCAAGGCAAGCCCTCCGGTAGATGGCATGAACGGGCCTAGCAAAGCGTCGCTGCGACGATGGAGAGAAATCTGACACTGCCAGACACTCCCTTGGAATAGCCAGGGGCCGAGCAGGAACCAGGAAATACAAGCTCTGCCTGCCCAGAAAACATTTCTACTTCATGGAGGAAGGAGCGACATGGGCAATCTCTGCAGCTGCGGGCGACCATGGTGAGTACGGCATCTGCCAGGTATGGGGATGGCAGACAAAGCTCCGGTCAGCCTGGGCACAAGTTTGGGTGGACTTTGAAAGCTTTGCTTCCTTGGGCTGGGTTTGTCAGAGCTCCTGCCTGGCGCTCAGCCCTGCAGCTTGCCATATCACACAGAAACTGAGAGCAAGCGAACAAGGTCACTGATCTGCAGGTGCCGGGGTGGGGACGGGAGACTGGGGCAGCCCCTAAGGCTGCCTAAGGAGAGGAGAAAGGGCTTTGTTGCTCACATCTCTCAGCGCAGACAGGCTGCGGCACCTCCTGGGACTGGCAGGTTGTGTTCCCGCACTCAAGCCAGCAGCTGAGAATAGCTCAGTTCTAGGAAGGATCTAGCTAAAATCCCTGTCCTCACCCCAGTGGTCTCCGGCCAGGTAGACACCGGTAAGGTGTCTCCTTGGCATACTGCTAGGAGAGGTCCCTGGGGCAGTTACTGCCACTAAGGGCTTGTGGGTCAGCAACTCCTTCCTGCTCTCAGCTCCTCCAGCCCCTCTCCCTGCCTGCATCTGCCTGGGCTTTATTTGTGCTTGGGAAATCCTGGCCGTGTTTTTCAGATGATGTTGCTCTTTCTCCCTGGGAGGATGACAGTTTAATCCCTCCTGGCTCATGTTGTGCTCTGGACCTCCTGCTTACAGCAAAAGGGCACAGTGGAGCATCATCTGGTGCCAAGTGGAAATATTTTCAGCTCTGAGGGTGGTACAAGGTGGAGAGCTGTGAATATCAGATGAAGCTCCACAGACATTCTCTCCAACACTGCATTTGTTAAAAGTATTAGAAATTCATCAGCGCTATTTAATAATTACAAGAGGCACAGCATCACCTAGTGGCTGGAGCAGAGGAGGAGGTTCAGGACACCGAGGTTCTTCCCACCTGAGCCCTGAGCTGGAGGGCAGAGAAGTGTGGGATTCAGGAATAAGAGCTGGAGGGTGTAAGGCTGGTTCTTGACATATCCCCCACCAAAAGCCCCATTTTCCACTTCCTTTCCCGTGTGGCAGTGGGTAAGCGAGGCACCCAGAGCACTGGCTTCTTTACTGCAGCAGACAAGGGCCTGATCAGGGAATGCCTGTGGCATCCAGAGCTGCAGTTCCCAGGCACGCTATTGATGCTGTGTGGCGGGAACAGCCATGCCACAGCACAGAATGGCAAAGCCAGAATGTACAAGGGGGCTCAGGGCAGGTAAGTACCCACTTCCTTGTCATGATCACTACAAAAAGCATGGGCCCTAAGGGAGACAAGAGCAAAGAGCAAGAGACTGAGGAGGTTCCTGAAGTCTTTAAAGAAAAGCCATTACAGCAAATTTATTCACAGAAGTAAGTTACTGATGAGGAAAAGTGTGCCCTCAGGTCTGGGTACCTCTGCACTTATGGCCCTGTGGAGGGCAGGCCCCAGGTATTCTCACCACTTCATTTTTGTCCTCAGGGCCTCTGGTGTGCATGGACAACACAGATGCCAAAACTCAGGACCTAGTGTGAAGCAGGTTTGTGTAAGGCAGAAATCAGGTTGGCATTGACATGAGGAAAGGAGAAGCAGCAATACAGGAGCAGAGATATGTGTGCTGTCATGCAGAATACAATGTGCTTCTAGCAGACTGTGAGTTAGTTACAACATGTTTGACCTGGTTTTGAGAAGAGAAGAGAGGTTTGCCCTGCTCTTGTTTCCCTTGCCACATCCGTTCTAATTACCGCAGATCTGAGGCTGGGAGATGCCGTCTCCTGCCTGGCTGTGATTAGCCTGCAGACAGCCTCAGAATAGCTTCAGCCTACACACTGACTGTTAATGCTCTCTCTACAAAGGAAGGAAACCAAAACAAGCAAGAGCAGCTTGGAAAGCTGGTACTGCAACTTACCTCGCAGGAAAGACGCTATGGATCCTGCTGATTTTACCTCAAACGGTGGCATTTTAATTACATTGAACAACGCGCCTGCATGCTGTAAAGAAGCAAAGTGCTCTAGCACACAAGCCTTGACAAGCAGGGCCCTAGAGACCCTGCAAGCTCATAGCAACAGTGGAGGAGGGAGCTGCAAGAACCAAGTGAGAAGCACCACAATGCTGCCTTGAGCTAGACCCCTAACTCCTGGAGGCAGCCCCTCAGATTTTGTCTGCCAACGACTGGAGGGCCGTTGGTGCCTCTGTGGGAGGAGCACACAGGAGGGTTACAAGAAGAAGTGTTGGATCTTTTTGCACAGGTGCATGGCCACCCTGATTTCTCCAAAGCTGCCTTTGACTTCCCAGGTCTAGAAAGTCTGGTTAATCATTACTGACTGTTTTGAAGGTCTCCAAGGTCTTTGTCCTCATTCATGCTTTTTTTGTTTTGCCATTAAGAGTGCCAAAGGCATTACTGTGCACACTGTCCTGCTCACCCACCTACTGAAACTGCCTCTAAAAGCCCGTGGAGGCAGAGCTCTGCCTCAAGCACTGCATTATTCCCGCCAGTGGCAGGACTGTGGCAAATGCACATGCTGTGAGACACTTAATGCTTCTTGGGAACCATCTGGTAACGCTGTAGCCCCATTAAAAGCACTAGCTGCCCACTTTCAGCTGCTCTCTGTGCTGCAGCAGAGACACAGACCCATGTGCAGCCCTCAGCTGCACAGTGTTGGTTGGCAGCCAGCGCCAGATGGACGTGCGTACATAGAATGAGCCATACAAGGGCTGACACCTGCTCTCCTGTGGCCCTCCGAGTGTGATGCAACGGTAACGTTTCCTTCATGCATCTGGCCTAGAATGTGACTTGTCTCTGCTCTGTCAGATAGCTTGTGGTCCCCTGCCAGCACCAGACCACAGGAGCTCAGCTCCTGGCTCTGTTATTACAGCTGGAATGAATTTGTGTCCTGTTCATGCCATGGCCGGAACATAGCTGTATTTGGCATGTCTCTCTTTGGTCATACAGGTACAGCCAAGATTAGAGTTTGGCTTGGCTTATATTAAGTGCATAGCTTGTTTGGTTTGGTTGTGTTTTAAGTGGAAAACTAAGAACAGGAAAACTGTCTGAAACATTAAATTAGCACAAGGTCTGTGCACAGCTGCTCCTTGGGCAAGGGGGCCAAAGCACAGGGTATGGGGCTATCAGAGAATCTGTCCCTCAGAGAAGGGTTTCTTGACAATTGAGATCATTAATACCCTGCATGACGCACCAGTACCAGATGTGGTACCCTGGGGTGGTGCATTTGGGTTTGTATGCTATGAAAACAGAGGCTGGGGCTTCTCAGGGCTGACATCTCTCTCTGATTTCAGGAATTGTCCTTCACCTTTTAAAAGAAAGAAAGAAAAGCAAGGTAAGGATTTGTGAAAATGCTTTAGATTACAAGAAAATGTGGAGTGACTGAGCCCCTGGTTAGCTGACATTAGTGCTGACTGTGAACTGGATCCCTGAGGCTGAGGTCCTCTCCCATACTCTTTTGTACCCAGCCTTGCTCAAGAGAAGTTTGGTAGAAGCAAGAGGCAAGTTTTCTTTAAAACTTAAAGCAAGGGCTGTGATGTACCATGGGACTTGGCAAGGGGGAGGGAAGGGACTTCAGCAATATCTTTACCAGACTGTCACATCAAAACACGTGAGTACTCTGAAGTGGCAGCATAGCAGAAGCTGCATCAAACGCCTGCAAGAGATGCAAGCATCTGTATGACATCAGCCACCTAGAATAAAGTGCATTCATTAAGTAGCCCAGTTGTGTCCTGTGGCCTTTGGACCATGCTGGGTAAAATATGTTTGCCAGGCAGCAAAGGAAATAACAAAGTTAAAACTGGATCTGACTTCTCCAAAGGCCTGACAAGGAAGTTCTTTGTGCTATGTCTGTCCTCCTAGGTTCTGCCAAGAACATTGCAGTCCACAGCATGTTGTCATCCTGGGAAACTTTATTTTTTCCAAAGAAACAAGCCCAGGCTTTATTCTTGGAAGTGGACCTCAGAGATAGCATTAGGGTTGAGGGTGTCAAATGAGGTGGAAAATTGATTTGTGTCCAGTGGGGAGAGCCCATGGGCCAGATGCTGCATTTCTGCATTCAAAGGTGGAACAATATACAGTTGTATTAACCTGATCTGCTGGTGTTTCTTTTTCAGGAACTAATGTGAGACATGAGACCCAACAGCACTGGCCTGACAGGAAGGTAAGCAGCTTCCCAGAGTTGCTTTCCTAACTGTATGTTGAGAAGACAGAGCTGACCAACACTTCGGAGGCTAGATGGGTTGGGAGGACACGGGGCAGCTTATTCAGAGCTGTGAATCGTCTCATCCTGTATAGTCTGTAATGGCTGTGGGAACAACGTGCATTGCTGCACAGTGATGCAGGCCCATTTTCTTCCTCTAAAGTGCAGTGGAAGCAGTAAGTTGAAATATCTCTCTGAGCCTGCAGTGTCAGAGGGCTGGATGGTGCTGGGGGGCAGCGTGCAGGGTGTCTCTGCCTAATGTGGGGAAGGCAGGTGTAGCAGCAGCCCAGGGAGATGACCTTTCAGAACTCTTTCTTTCCAAAGGCTCCAACGTACGAAGATGTCCCGGAGTTTCCTGTCTACGCCACCGTGAGTAAACCCAAGAGTGTGCAGCAAGACGACAGCATTCATTACGCAGACATCCAAGTGTTCACCAAGGTCCGGGAGCGCTCTGCAGCAGAGGTGAAGAACTTACAAATGCAGAATGCCACAGAGTATGCCACCCTCAACTTCCCCCGGCCCAGGCTGAAATATGACAGTAAGAATGGGACGCTGGTATAAAAGGCTGGACGGCTCCCTCCTCCTTCAGCAGTGAAAGGATTTCACAGACTTAGAGATGCTGTAGACGCAAGCTAACCTCATGGACACATCAAGTCTCCCTGAGAAAGTGCAGAGAGGCTGTGTCTTTCACCTGCATTGCTCTTTGGAGGACACAGACTTATTTATTCTCACATGATGAGTAGTTTCCTATCTGATTCTGCTGACAAAAAGCACCTCTTCCCCTTGGAAGAGTTGCATCCTGAAGCTGGCAACCCATCTCCTCTTAGCACTGTGAGAAGACAGAGCTGCTCCTTGGCTGATGAAGGCTAAAACCACAGCCCAGAGCTCCAGTGAGAAAGTTCTCGCTGTGGCACAGGACCCTCTAAGCGCTGCTCTGCAGGTAGATTTGGGAACATGGCATACAGGATTCAGTACTGGGACAAAGGAGATGTTTAAACAAAATTTGATGTCAATGTTAAGAAAATTCTGCGATGTGCAGAATGATGTGTGGATGGTACTGTGAAGAAATAGCATGAAACCTTTAAGAGTATCTACTGGATTATCTTCTTCCAACACCTGCCATTGTAACTGCAGTCGTGCACTATGTGCATCCCTTTTTCTCAAAAAGCAGTGTTCTGTAACCATGTGTACTGCACTAAAGGTCAGAAATGAAGAATTAACTGAAGGGTACAGAACAATTTCTTTCTCTGAAGGGCTGTACAGATATGCATCCTTACCGAAACATGCACAGAAGTGAGCTCTTGGCCCTGACTGGAAATGAAACAAGGGAAAATCACAATTTTACTGCAGGGCAGCCATTTAAAAACCACTGCCTCTATTTAGGGCAGTTTTCCAGTCCTTAGAGAACAGCAGCTGGCTGCTTGTCTGAGATGCTGGAAATAAATCCTGATCACCTTTAGAGAAGTCTTTAGACTTTTCCTCCATTTTTTCTTCTTTCATACTGTCAGCCTTAGTTATAAACTTAGTGACATAAAGCACACACCATGTGGTGCATTCTGGTAACCCTCCCACATACACCTTTGAGAATTTGTTTATGGTTTTAAAATAGTGTTAGTAATGCAGTATAGCAGTTGTCCAAAAGGCTTCTGCCACTGGACTGAGTTTGGAAATTGCAGCCTTGGCAGTTGAACAGGTCTCCCAAGCACTATTTTCAGGCACTAAATCCATGCTTGGCACATTCTGTTCTTAAATAATGGTCTGCATAGCTAAATGCAGATCATGGGACAATCTGTTTATTGCCAGTGTTTAAAAATGGACATCCTGGTACATTTTATAAACATACATAATTTTGCGTATTATGTCTCAGCTAAGTGTAAAAAGCATGAAGGAGTTCCTGCTCATTACAAAAAATGAAGCTGGCGTGGGCAGTGTTTGCTAAGAAAGAAGTGTTTTGAGGACCAATCCTATAATTTTTCTACCTTTTTGCCTGTGCTATGCAGTAGACCTCAGCAGGGCTATTGTAAGGCTAGAGTAACATTTGCAGAAGGCCCCTTTTTTATAATGGATACAGTATATTTTTCTACCTGAAAAGGGTTTTTTTTTGCCCGTGCTATCCAGCTGACCTCAGTGGGGCTATTGTAACATCTGCAGTAGAAGGTGCTTCATTTATAATGGGTGCAAGATTATGTTATTGGAAGGGCTGGTTCTTTTGAGTGCCAAGGACTCCTCTTTCTGCTCCTTCAAGTTCCTTTCTGTACTCCATGCCCTGTATGAAAGCCTATCCTTTGGACTCAGGAGGATTGAATGGGCACTGGATTTACTTACAAGAGTGTGTCAAGGAGACATGGGACACTGGCACTCAGTCCTGCTAGCCCAGTGTTAGAGGGGCAGCCAGAGACACAGATCCTGGTTCATGCTGGGCAGCAGTTATGTACCTCCTTGTACTGAATTGCTGGTACGAGAACTAGAAATGGGTGCTGGCTTCAGTTCTAGTCAAGCGCTCCACATTATAGGAGGAAAATGGATTTTATAGAAACATTATTAAATATGGACTATAGATCAGGAGACATTAGAGGGTCTGGCTCCTTTCTAGAAGGTACTGGCTCCAATGAGCCATTTTCAAAAACAATTCAAGTGAAACAGCCTGTTTTTGCAGTGGCATGCACAGCGTATGATACTGAAGTTTTTCGTCACCCAGCAGGGGAGCTGGGCCCAGGGACAGCAAGCTGCACAGACACTAAGGTCAAGCTCCTGGACCCAGAGTGGTGTAAATTTGCACATCCATCAAGTTAAACCAGTTTTGCTGTGGACTTAAGTAGGACTGGGTTTGGCTCTGAGGTACCTGCTTTCCCTTAGTCACATCACCTAGTTCTGTTGACCTGTGGATCAGCCGCTTTGTATTTTGAACGAGTGGGAGCTACAGTGGAAACTATCTTTTAATGAGTGCCTCAAAGCCTGGAATGGTACTTTATCTCCTATTCCCTAAGGAGATCCAGCTTCCATACTTAGCTAGTGCTTTGTGTTGTTTCTGGAAGTACAGCGTATCTTACAGATAATCAGATGCTCTGCATAGGAACAGGAGTAATGAAATAATTTTGCCTGTTTACCGGGCTTTGAATAGATAAAATGTGAAAGCCACATGTTCCGCAATAAGGATTTTTTTGAAGGACTTGGTTTTGCACTGAATATTAAAAGCTTCCAACAGCATATCTCCTGTGTTTCCCGCGGTTGTTCTCTTTACGTGTTAAAGAAGTGTTAATGTATCAAATGTTCCTTGGACATTAAAGATGTAATTTTTAATTTTAACGAATAAATTTGCACATTCTGGGGAGGCCGTCGCCCTCTTGCTGCACTGGGGCTCTGGCAGTGCACAGGCAGCCCCAAGGCTCACCCAGCCGCAGGGTTCCTCACGCTTCTGCCAGATGTGTGGGGGGTACACGCGAATACTCCGCTCCCTGAGCCTCGGCCCCCGCCGTCGCGGC
>NW_010195060.1:0-7423 GCF_000695765.1 Mesitornis unicolor
AAGGACGGCAGACGCCGCCAGCAGTGAAGGTCGATGGCCAGCAGCGGGCCAGCAGCAGCACAGTGATGCCGATTTTTCAAATGTTAACAAAGCTGTAGAATTGTGATGTAGCCTTTATGCTGGAGACGCAGGGTCTGCAACAAGCAGAATTTACTCATAATTAGTTTCTACTTAACCAAATATTTATTTACAATTCTGTATTTCTATGAGAACATTTAATTATTTTTTAATTATTTTTCTGCAAGGCTTAACTTGAAGCCAGGCTTGGGATCTCACGCACTTATCAGCCATCTGCGTGAAGAGGGGTATAATGACTCGATAAGGTCAAGAACAGCTCAGGAAGCAGGTGTGGTAGTAATGTTCTTTCATAACTATGTATCAAAAGCTTCTGGCCCCACTTACCAAAGCCAGAATCATGCACACTCAAAAGGAACTAAACTCTTATTCTGTAAAGATCTGCACCCCCACTTGACATCACTGCTGGTTTGGTTGTGACTGCTCACTTGCATGAAGGGCAGGCACTATGTGCTTTCCAGAGTGCAGCCCCCATGGTCTTGGTAGCAGAGGTGGCCTCCTCTGTCACGTTATTGCTATGTCGAGGTCTGCACCCCATTTAGCACAGAGCAGCTCTTTGTCTTCTGACAGACGGAAACCCATTTGTTCATAAATAGCCACAGCGCACAGCCTGGAAGAGGGCTGCATGTCCAAGGACCTGTTCTGTTCAGTCTAGATTTTAAGTCCTCAGACAACAGAGGTCTTTCCAGGGAATACTTTAAATGGTGATTTTTTTTAAATAGGGTTTTTCCATATGGTCTGGAAACCCCCTTACTATTCTTTGCTCTCAGGCTCCACTTCACTGCTCTGGTCCATTGACAGGGAAAGCACACTTCGCTGGTGTGATCAGCTGTCCATGTCCCTGTCCATGTCCACTTTCCTGTCCTTTGAAGCTTGTAATGAGGGTGGATCATCAAAGTTAGGTATCCATCAAAATTATATTTGAAGAGGCTCGTGGAAAAGAGAGTTATCAGAAGGTTTTAGATTTTCATGTATGCGCTTCTGAAACTAGGAAAACGTGGGTTCATTTTTAAAAAAAACAACCCAGGATGTAAATATACTACTATTTTAAACTTGCCTCACACGAAGTTTCAGTCTTGCATATTACAGATGACTGTTGAGTACCTCTCAGCTGCTGCTTGTCTTCTGTGTTGTGGTAAATGAGTAGTTCACTAGATGCCCATGTTATTTTACTAATACTGGAGACTGCAATGTTCTGTAGGTGTTATTTGGAAGTGTAAGAAGATAACAAAATGGAAATAATGGAAATTACTAATTTCATTAACTACTGCTACAATGTAGTTCTCAAACAAACTCTGGCAACCCTGCATCACCCACTGCTTGGTCTAGAGAGAGGAACCAAACTCTAAATATTGTCCTTCAATTGTCCTTCAGGCTTCTCAGGTACCGCTTTTCAGCGTAAGTGCTAGTTGCCACTATGTGGGGAGATCTCTAAAGTGCCTTACAGGCGATTGTACACACAGTACTTTTTATTTTTCTTTAAGTGCCAGTTTCCTCTATTTACCAGAGTTCCTTCACTTCCAGAAAGATTTTTTTTTTTTTCAGATTGAGAGAAGGGAAGAAAAATAGGTTTCTTAACCTCTAGTAATAACAACTTGGGTATTCAGAGTCACGTCTGTATAACAGGTCTATCACAATAGGAAAATAGTTGTTTTTGCAGGGATCTTGTGCATAACTTCCTGATTCTTCTATCAGAATGAGCTGTTCCAAGATTAGACATTCCTTCATAACTCAGACCTATATTTATGCTGACAGATGTTGTAGTTCCTAGCTGGTGTTAGTCTTACAGGCCTACAGAGGAATTCCCGGTTTCTTTGAAAATAAAGCAGGCAATTAAACATTCAGCAAATGTCTACATTTTAAGACACAATCTCAGCCTGGAGATTCTCCTTAGAGAGGTATTTGCAGACCTCCTAGCATCTGAAATCAATAGTGTGTGTGTGTGTGTGTATAAAAATATATATATATATATACACATAGACATATACATGCATACCTATATATATATATGAATGACACAGCTTTGAATTTTATTAAATATTATGGTAGGGTAATTATTTTAGAGACATAGAGTCAGACTTTAAAAATGTTTTGCTAAACTTTCATAATTGCTGTTCTTAAATTGGTACAGTTAGGGGAAAGGAAGTGGCTGGCAATAGCTGATGAAAAAAAATAGTTTTCCAGAACAGCATTAGCTCCAGCCTCTAGTAGTTTCTTTTTCTTTTTCTTTTTCTTTTTTTTTTTTTGTTTTTTTTTGGTTGGTTGGTTTTTTTAAGCATATGTGTAGGCTGGAGGGGAAGAAACAATAGAAAAAGAGAGAAGCTGATCTGAGAACATGATGCCAAAGTGAAGGAGTCATGTAAATGAGACCAAAGGAGAAAAGAAAAAAAAGTCCTTCAACAGTGGATATTTTTATTCTCTTATCCTCCCAAGCCAAAATACAATGTGTGTGTGGAATAAGAAAAGTGGTCTGTTATTTTGCCTGAAAATTCAGAGCTTTAATTGCCAAACAATAGTCATTAGTTTGCCTTGACACAGGGCTTTTTGTCAAATGCCCAGCCTTACTGATGTCAGAATTCCATCATGATCCCATATGAAGCCACTTTTTTAATCCTTGTTTTAATTGTTGCAAATTATTTATAATAGATATTGAACAGTGTAACCAAAAGTATAAAGAATTTTTAATAGTCTGAAATAAACCATCCTACAGACTTTTAATAATTTTAATTTATATTTTCTACCCTTAAAATCCTCATTTTGAGCTTTTATTCTAAATTATATTGTCACTGGTCCTGTCTAAATACATCTCGTTGCTGTGGGCTACAAAATCAAGGGTCCTAGGAGAGGGGTGTGCAAAAGCAGAATTAACTTAGGTCTGGTTTGGGGAATGCTAACCTTGACCTCAGGCTCGGCTGATGATGCTGTAGCATGAACATCAGCCAGGTCTCCAAAAAGCTAACATATAGCTCGCCTTGTGTACATCTCCCAAAGTAAAAAGGACACCATTGCTGTCTTATCATTACCATGGGGCATCTACGATGAGCATTAAAGGTGCTTGGAAGGTCTCGATATTTTACTTTACTGCTTTAGATGCTGAAAACATCTCTTGATTTGTGATAGGAGACACAGTGCATACGTAAACTTACTTTGTATGAGCACACCAGAGCAACTCTATCACGCAGTAGTCTCCCTATATTTATTATTACTGTTCCCTTTATTTTTTATTGTTACAACATTTTGATTTTGGCAATGCTTAGACTTTTGGCCTCTACGTCTTTGAATCTTGAAGGACTGACTTTATTTATGTAGTGGCTTAGTATCAAATAAATACTATTTTTTGGTATTGTAATGTACTAAAACTTGGATGCAGAAGCATATAATTTATATAATGTTTGGGAAATGAACTGCTATAGATTGTTTTTTCCTGCTGTTTTTGAGATCACAGTTGCTAAATTACTTCCTTTCAGAAATTCCCATTAGAAAACACTGTACAGACTGTATCAACTGTTTTTAAATTCATGTAGAGTACTTTCATAAATTAGTAATTTTTATACTGATTCATTAAAATAGAAGATGTTCTTTATTAAAAAAGGTAACCAATGGACTCACAGCTATAAGTTAATGTAAATAAGATTTAATTACTTTATCTACTACCTGAAAAAGCTTTCTTCTGGTGACAGAACAGAAATGCTTATTATAGTCTCCTTATTATTTCTCTGAGTGGCGATAATTTAGTTTCTCAATGGTATTAGCATCTAGACAAGCATATAGAAGGATTTATCAGCAAGGTTAGGATACAATCTCTTAAAATAACTTTCCTTTTTTAATATCAGTATATCGTAACGGTTAGCAACAAGTGTTTGCTGAGCTCTTTGATGGTAGCAAATGAATCCCAGAAATGTTACTGTACAAGAAGTTTGGGCATCACTTTGGTTTGTGGCGCAAAGGAATGGGGAGGCAGAAGGGGAATTGCAGGGAACTGTGCTAAGTGCCCAGGCTTTGCTGCTTGGGCTCCACTGCCGACTTGCAAGTGCACCAGGGTATCACACCAGACTAATCAGTAATAACACCTATGGAAAGTAATCGACATTGGTAGTGCTGGAATTCTATATGAGTTTATTTCTGACTATTCCAAGACACCTTTACTATAAAGCTTCTGTCTAATGACACCAAGAAGTGCTTTAGGCGTTTTTCTAAAAAGAGAATACAGTTTTGTCACAAATATATTGACTGTAAAGCAGCTCTGAAACGAAGTTCAAGTAGCTGTATTGTGTGCCTAGATTAGTTAAGAAATTAGGAGGACTTTGACCAAATGACTCAATACTATGCAAAACATAGCAAAAATTACACATTCCTTTTTTTTTAATTCTCTAATTTTCAGAACAGTAACCTGTTAAAACTATAAAGTAATATAGCTAAAATAAATTCTGTTAAATTACTTTTTAAACTATAGATTTCACTCTCTAGGATGCTGTCACGGAATCACACCAAAATAGCTACACGCACACAAATAATGAACTCAAACAAGCTTTTAATCCGCAACTGAAATGAAGCAGACAAAACTTCATTCACCAAGACAACATCCCACTGACATTAAGCAAATACAGGTTCGATATGCTGGTTGGGAATATTACCAGACACAGCTGAGTTAAGAATTCTTAAGGTTTTGGCCTAACAATCCAAAATGTGCACTCACTCACTCACCAAAAAAGGGAGGGCTCTCAATCTCAAGAAGTTACCTTAAGTGGCGTCCCAACTCAAGGGGAGAGTCCCCGACTGCAGACCCGCTGCTCCGAGGAGGACCGACTCAAATGAGTCCTCCGGCGGGGCCCCATTTATACCCTGGTCGAATCTGATCTGTGGTCAGTACATGGTCGTGTCACCCCCTACTGGCTGAGGACCCCAACTTTCCTGCCTTTGACCCCCACTGTGTGGACCAGACATGAGCTGTGAGGGGGGAGGCAGTCCTGGCGCCACCAGGGCCAGAAACTTTAGCACTATCTTTGTTGGGATTTTCTCAGGTCTTTAGTAGGGTGGGTGCATCTGCCACAGATGCAGAAATAAATTAGATCGTTCTATATATGAGATTTAAGCCAGACGATCTTTCATGAGCATGCCTTGTCTGAGAAGATAACAGTATCAAGGTCTTTTGGTTGGTTATCTGGTTGGGTTCCTTTTTTTTTTTCGCACTTAAAAACCTCATGCACCAAAGCTCAAGTTATTCTACATTAAATACAGTATCTTCATAGAGAGAACTATTTGGGCTTCCTTAATCTGAGATGCTTTGTACTTTATACAAAATATCAGTATTTAATAATGCCTTACTGCATAATCTGTTGTACACACTGGGCCTGCCCAGCAGTCAAAAAAACCACCACCACTTTCCACACAAAATAAAGGCAAAGCTGTAGGGAGTTACAGTCCAGAGATGATAACCTTTGCTGACAAATTAGCAGTTAGTACAAAACCAGTGATAATTTCTTTGTACAATAGACAGGACCAGAGACAAAGAAACTCTCAAGTCTTCATTGTCTGTAGTGTGCTGGCCCATTTTTTGATAGTATCTGTCTACTCCACTCCAGTTTTGTTTGGATTTTTTTTTTTTGCTAGTGTTAGCAACAGGTTTGTCTGTAACTGCCCAAAAACCCCCCTCTTCGTCCCTTTGAATCCAAACTCCAGTGAGTTAGTTCATAAAATAAGTTATGTTTTTTTCTTTTGGTTCCAGTACCACTCATTATTGCATATACATCATAAACGTATCATATACTTATCATAAATGCTGCAACAGTTTCCATATTTGTAAACTATTTCTTCCATTAAATGACATAGAAATAATAATAAAATCACATTATGACTTTGATTTTATTAGTAGCAGTACTTTACTATCAAGGACTGAAAAATTCTTGCAGTGTTGAAATGGTGTAAGACAGGGCTGAAGGATAGTAGGATGTACCCTGTCCCCTGGTCAAGAGGTAACCCTCCTGGGTACCACAGAGTATCAACAGACAACTGGAAAAAAAACCAAGCACCAATTGAGCAGTTGAAAACACTGTGTTTACATTTTCATGGAAATCTTCTCATCCTGTGGTGCATAGAAACAGCGGCTGATTTTGAGAAAGATGTAAAAGCACGCTGTTGAAACTTAACTATTATCATTATAAAACCAACTGGTAAAGATGAGCTGAGTTGCAAAGTCAGAATAAAATGTCGCTGCACTACCTTCCTAGCAGTCTCACAAGCTCCTTTCTATTTTTTGACTTGTAACAATTGTTTTATCTTATCTTTGTGAGGAAAAATCTTTGCTAATAAGTATCTTGCAGTGGCTTATATTTGTTGGTAAAATGGAGCTCCAAATCAAATTAATTCAAAGCAAGATTTTACATTAGGAATGCAATCATAGGACAGCTGAATAGCAAGACACTGAAATTCACTTGAATTTGTCCTATTCCATCTCAAAAGCAAGGAGAATTTGTTCCTGCTTCTCCTTTCCTGATACTGTTTTTAGAACTGAAATGAGAAAGACCTGATCTAGCAGTCTGTGCCCCATTTAAATTAAGAAATATCAGTTTCAGAAGTATTTACTAATGAAATTGAACTGTTATTAATGACATTTCTATTCCATTTTTAATCTTTTTTTAATTTAAAGAATGTCAGTTACCAGTTTTGTGACTGCTAGACAAGCAACAATTTGTACTATTTAAAAAACCAAATCATATCTATAACAGGATAAGCAGAGATAAAAAGTTTTTGAAATTAACTGTTTCTGCAACTCAAGCATCTTGGAAACTGTGCAGGCTCTGTTAAAGTTACTGATGTACATTCAGAACATGAGGATGTTCATTACGAATGCAGACAAATGCAAATTCAATTGGGCCATGTGTAGCAGGTGGAAAAAATAGCCTAACCTGTGGACACTGATGGACTGCTGATTATTTTGTGTATGTTTGTGTGAGGGAAACATATACAGTTTTGATTTCTCAGTCACAAGCTTCCTACTTGGTAGCTGCAATTCGTACAGGCTGCCTGTAAGGTTTGATAAGACCCAGGCCAAACAAAAGCAGCACATCCCAGATCCTCCAGCAAATAACGAGAATAACGAGCCGTGAGGCAGAACTGCCAGTTAGGATGGTGCTCGCTTGCTTCTGCACATGGGCTACTTACATGGGGAGAACCCAGCAGAGCTGGGGCTCTGGAAAGATGAGGTGGTGCCAAAAGGAAGGAGTCCGTGGTCATCCCTTACCCAAGATGGGGAACTGCCGGCAGCAGCCCAACGCTAACAGGCACAACTTTCTGCCCCAGCTTCCCAGGCCAGCAGCAGCCTCCCTGCTACAGACGAAGGTTGAACAGA
>NW_010195061.1:0-863 GCF_000695765.1 Mesitornis unicolor
GAGGTGTCCAGGGCACAGTCCTGGCTCAGCTGGGCTCTTCTCCTCCCTGCTGGGCGGGGAGAGTGGACAGGAGATAAAAGGGGGAGCGGGGCCAGCTGGGCATTGCCGAGAGCCCTGGGACCGGGACTGGGGTCTGGGCTGAGGACGGCAGCGAGGAGGAGTGCGGTACTGAGGGCTTGTTCTCGTGGGGGGAGGGCTGGGGATTTGGGGTACGTCCATCCTGAGCACACCCCGCAGTCCCCTGCTCCCTCCCCACCTCCCCAGCCCTATGTCCTCCCCTTGCCCATTAAGTGTGCTGGGTGCTGGAGGGATGGAGCGTGTTTTGGGGTGGGCAGGGTTAGAGGGCTGTGAGAGGAAGGGGCTTCAGGCGGACATTGGGGGGCAGGGGGGGTCTAAAGGCTTTGTGCACCCCCAAAGCGCTTTGTGGGGCTTCAAGGACTTTCAAGGTGACCTGAAGGTGAAACCATCCCTGTCCCAGTGACTCCCTGCTGGCGGCTGAGGTGATGGGGGCTGCATCTCTGCCCACCTCTGGGGCAAAGACAGACCACCCCGGCTGGGGCTGGGCTTGGTTTTTGGGGTCAAAGAGGTGGAGCGGGTCTACGGGGGGAGAACAGGACCATAAAAGCAGGCAATGAGGGTGCTGTGCTTTTCAGGAGCTGGGCACCCCGATCCCCTCACCTCGTCGCCCTCTCCTTGCCCCCGCAGCATGGGGTTCCCAGTGCCGCACTGGGACCAGTCCAACTGCCCACCAGTCTGCCCTGGAGGGGGGTGTGGGGAGGCAGTTTGGGGTCGCAGTGGGGCTGGGAGGACCCCATCGGTTTGAGCCGTGGGGCAGAGGGGACACTCACGCTCATGTTCCCCCT
>NW_010195062.1:0-238 GCF_000695765.1 Mesitornis unicolor
AGCTTCCCCCAAAAGAGACCCAGGGCTGGGGGAGGGGGGGGCAGCCAGGAGCTCCCCCAAAACCCACCCGGGGGGCACCCAGCCAGGCCCTGCAACCCCAACAGCCAGCACCCACGGGGGGTGAGACCCCAGGGAGCTCCCAGTAGCTCCCAGTAACTCCCAGTAACCACATACAGGGCTCCCAGTAACTCCCAGTAACATCCACAGGGCTCCCAGTAACTCCCCGTAACCACCCCCC
>NW_010195062.1:351-681 GCF_000695765.1 Mesitornis unicolor
ACTTGCCCCCCGGCAGCCTCCACTGGGAATTGGCCCTGCAATGGGGCCCAGCTGTGCTGGGGGGGCCCAGCCTTGAGTCAGTGCCAAACTGGGGCCCAGCACTGGGGGCCCCGGGCAGCACTGGGAGGCCCTGGGGGTCAGCAGGGCTGGGGGGGCCCTTCCAGCGAGCAGCCCCCCCGAATTGGCCCTGCAATGGGGCCCAGCTGTGCTGGGGGGGCCCAGCCTTGAGTCAGTGCCAAACTGGGGCCCAGCACTGGGGGCCCCGGGCAGCACTGGGAGGCCCTGGGGGTCAGCAGGGCTGGGGGGGCCCTTCCAGCGAGCAGCCCCCCC
>NW_010195063.1:0-5106 GCF_000695765.1 Mesitornis unicolor
TCCAGGTCTCTCTGGATGGCATCCCTTCCTTGAATGCTTCTCCTCTCTGCCACAATGTCCTGTGACAATGCGACAGAATAATAAAATCAGTTTTCCATTCAGGAAAATAGAAATTTGCAGACAGCTCTGGGTTGCAGGTTGCTGTAATGATCAAGGTCTTTAGCAGTTTCAAGTTCGTCTGGTGCAGAAGCTGGGGAGAGTAAAAACCAGGGCAGTTGACTCAAAGCTGGACAAGAAAATTATTCCATACCATAAACTTCACGCCCACTGTAAGTTGGGGAATTTGCTGGGGATGGTCCTTTTTCCTTGATGGCTTCCATCTCAGGAGAGTCTCACACATTGTTCTTCTTCTGAGGACTACTCTCCTGCTCATTGTGACCATCATAGCTTGTGACCACTGTATCATCTAACTCTGTGTACTTCATATTAATATTATTAATATTGGGTTTTAATAATATTTTATTGAATCTGTTTCTATTTCAATGCACAGTTCTCCCTTCCTTTTCGTGATTCCCCTCCCTGTTTGGGAAGGAGTCATTGGTTGATAGAACTGCCAACAACGACACACATCTAGTAACTTTAAATAGGTTTGTAAATGATGGCAGTGATTAACTTACTTCAGTATAATAAAAATGCAATGAGAAACAATGGATAATATTCATGGACCACTTCCAGGCATGTATTATGAATTCAATTGAGAACATGCCACAGTTTTACATGCACCCCCAAAACAGCCACCAGATTAGCAATATTTTACATACACACCCAAGATTCATATCAATTGGATTCTGGGAGAAGGGCAAAGAATTAGATCTTTACTGCTATACTTACTGGATGGATCCTATTTTGGGGGGTTTTGTTGTGTTTTTTTTCCTCGCAAGACAAAGAGTGTCTCAGAACAGTCAGACACAACAAGAATTGTTTGATATTGTCATAACAGCAATGAAAAATGGCTCACCTAAGAAGGTGAAAGAGCAAGTCCTGTTCGCTTTTTGTGCCTGTCTTTTGTCTCTGACTCCTTGCTCTGTGATTTAAATGGCTATCTCTCAGCTTAAATCTGGATTTGGGGTGACATCCTGAGCTTCCTCTCAACTGTCCAATGCTTAATATTTACTTTAAAAACAGAATTTATTACCTTATTGGAAGATATGTTCACAATTTTACATATTCTGGTAGTGTATTTATGTGTACAAATACTGGTTTTAGGGCATAATTTTACATCTCAAGTTTGCTAGGTTTTGCTTGAAAGTTTACTTTAAACTCTAATAACAAATTAAACTCTGGTATCAACAGGCACAAATAAAATATCTTTCAGTTTCTACCATTCCTAAATATCACATGCCATTCCCTAACACTCTTTGCATCCAAACTCTGCCAGAGCCTTTTATTGTCCTCACCTGATCTGTTGCCACCTTCTGTGAGTTGGATCTCTGCAAAGTATGCATAGATCTTGGCAGCCCTAGACTAAATTAGTGCAATGCACTCCCCTTAGGGCTATAGTTAACAGGTTAGCTATGTTGTTTCCATCACTGATGATTTAGTTAGTCCATTCCCTTAGCAATTCCATGAGACAGACAAATATTAATTTGTTGCCAGTTCTCAACAAATGCTGCTTAGGTTTACTGTGGCCTTAGAATGATTCTGCATTGAATTCAGCAGACAAACCATAACCTTGAATGGCAGCAAAGTCCTAACTACAAGAACATTTTCCCCATGTCAGTATATTTCAGACTTTATAGAGAAGCAGCAATAACTAAATTCCTTAGTAGTAACCTAATGCATGACTACTGCAATTGCATACATATTTTATCACGTTCTCACGCTTACCAGCTGAACAAAAATTTGTCAAGTTTATCTCTCAGGAAAAAAAAAATAAATAGCTGTTCTTGAACTGTTGGCTACACAGCGATTTCAGTCTGACTTAAATTTGAAATTTTGATAGCCACAGATAAACACTCCTAGTAGTCTAGCAAAACAATTTCTCCCTTTTCTTCGCTGTCAGTAAAATTCTGCTAAGATTCTGCACCCAGTTTCTGCAATGTCTCAGGCCCTTTTGTGAAAGACACACTGTGGTAAATCACAACATCTAATTGTCACTTTCAGTGGTTCATTCAGAGGAACTAGTTTGCTCAGAGAAAGTATCTCATTCATTTTCTCTACAGAAACAACCAGTACAGCCAAAGATGCAAATCGTATTGCTGAGCCACGGTGCAGCGGGCAGTCAAGTGGAGAGGTCATACCCTAAGCAAGAGCTGCCAGCCATATCAGTGCACGTTAAGACAGATGAGGGTTGGCCCATGGAAGTCCATGGCTGCTCTCTTCATGCATTTGCTCTGTCTCACTACTGGAAATCACTATTCCCACTTTGGCCAGCTGGACTGACATGAACAAAAAGCTAGAGGATAAGGTCGTTTTTTTTAACCCAGTCTGTGGATTGACCTTACAAGTGGCTCAGTCAGAACAGCTGAGGAGCTGGCAAGTTGCAGTGAATTGTCAGGTTTAATTAGGACTGTTCTTTCTTGAGCTACAGTTGCTAATGAAGGCCTTGTGTTGTCAAGTAGGAGTAAAGATGAATGTCCTAGCCAATAACTACTCTGGTAAGACTTCTTTTGGTTTTTTTCCTGGAAACTAAACAAAGAAGGTCCTAATAGAAGTTGTATTATATTGTATTCCCAGAAACATAGCATATCTGGCTACATACACATTACATTTTACAAAGATCTCAGAAATTTTAATAGGAGAATAACATGAAAGAGAACAATGTATTGAATTATTCTGAGTAAACAGGAGATAAATAAAATGGAGAACAGGATAATTTCCCATTAAATAAAAAGCCGTTTAGAAGACCTTTTAACAGCCAACTACTAATTAATGTGAAAAAAAAAATCCTAAAACCATGTTGTAATGAGTTTGTTCCAATGAGTTAGCACTCATACAGCAATTACTTGATATATCTGGGTAGCAAAAATAAGAAGAATATGTAACAAAGATGTCTAAACTACTGACTTACTATGATGACTGTACAATTTGGAAAATAGTAACGAAAGCTGACAATTCGCAGTAATTACATGTCTTGTTTAAAATTACTTAACGGTAGATGTTGGGAAAAAAAGGAACTTTTTTTTTCTGTGTTAACCCAGCAAAAGAAGAACAAAGGTGGTGCTAAGTTGCTCACTGAAAAAATTGAACATATTCTTTCTCAGACATTAACTTCCCTTAGTTTCATAATAAGTACAATTTCTGTCTTATGGATGTGTAAACTAAAACACAGAATGGTAGGTAGTCATGCCAGACTAGACTCAGTGAAGAAACAGAGAGGTCTGGAAGCAAGTACATCTCCTCCTGGTACTCTTACACAGAACTTTCAAAAATGCACAAAAAATCTAGGAGCATAGCTGAATTTGAAACATGGAAGTTTCTCCTCCTGATTACAAATGTTTTTTTCTATAGGGCAACCAAATAAATACGTATTTTCTTAAAAAGTAAAGTTATTCAAGGCCTCCTTTTGATACTGTGGAAGTCTTACTCACTATAGGGAATGGTTAAGTTATAGCTTCTTACACTTGTGACTGAAATATACATAGCCTACACAAGTATACAGAAAACTTGGCATCCCTGGTTACAGCACATGGGAACAATATGACTTGAGAATTACATACTGATTTTGTGGCAACCTTTAAAAACTGACTGAATCAGAAAAGAGAAAATATTTTCAGTGTTGAGAATCTATAAAAAGTTTTCCTCTGTTATAAACAGACCAGCTAAATTCCAAAACGGATTTGTGAAAATAGTTTGATGGAACAAAACTACAAAACAGAGAAGCAGGCCAGTTTTGTTTGGGGTTTTTTTCCCATAGCGCAAGAAAGTATTAGTAAGCTGGCCAATACCAGTAAGATACAAATGAGAAAAGTATAGTAGGTGCTAGTTTCTTTAAACCTGGTATGAATAACCTCAAAGACAAGTAATTTTCAATAAAATGCTGTGCTGCTGAAAACAGATGAACATAGTTTGTTTAGAATAGATCATGTTAACTGATTGCGTCTGCCTAATCATATTAGTATGCTGAGTAGGCTAATTATTGTGCACCCAGGCCCTGATGCTATAATTGGATCTGCACATACAGGTCTCTGTTCTTGCTTGAAGTTCTAGTTAATTAAATTACACCGTATACCTCTTTAAAGTAAACAAGACCATTGTTCTCTATGTTCTAATGAAGGAGGCAGATGAAGCATAACACATCCATTCAACACAGTCACTCACACCTAGTTTATAGACAACACAACTTCACTGACTTCCCTAAAGTTGCAAGAAACATGAAATTGACATGGATCAGGCAGAGTGCAATTTAAAGAAACTGGAAAAGAAGAAAAAGGAACAGACACAACCAACCAGGAAAGCAAGCAAAAAAGAATGAGTAAAATAACTGGACCAAATAAAAAAACCCCAACATCAAAACAGTAAAAGCATCACAGAGAGAGTACGAGTATAACTCCCAAGGATGAAGTTTGCTTCCTAGAAGTGTTTTCTCTCACATTATCTTTATCTCTCCCTCTGCCCTTCACTCCTTCCCTCCTAGGAAGGGAATGTTTAAATTTTTTTTCCTAACTGTTGTTCCCTGCCTGTGTTAACCAGCTCACAGGCACTATCAAAAGAATTTATTTTTTTTTTCTATCATAACAATCACTCAAAATTTCTATTTGCTTTGTGAATTGCAGTTGGAAGTGAATTTAAAAGCGTTCTTCAACAGCAGCACTGGTGAAACACACTTATTTCTATTTTTACAGGATACAGACCAATTACAGGAGAATCCTTATGGTATTTTTAAATTACATTGTATATTTAAATTGTAACAAGAAACACATGTACCCAGGGATGAAACTGCAAGGCATTTTTGACAATCTGACCTCTAAAGAAAAGGTCTTTCAAAGGATTCAAAATTTCATTACTTTGTATTTATATAAAAATATACTAAGATATATAATATATTCTAACATGAAAACATTTAATAATTAGTATATTCTCATACATGTGTATGTATATTCTAATATTAGAATATATGCCTATATATTAGTATATCACAGAATCACAGAATATTAGGAGATAGAA
>NW_010195064.1:0-480 GCF_000695765.1 Mesitornis unicolor
GTTCCCACAGTTTCTTCATGTATAGAACTTTGCTTTCTCCACATAAAGATCAGAACCTACCTGGCTTAATAAATTGCTGCTCTAAATTAAGGTGGATGCTCAGGCCATTGACATCCTGTGTGTGTTTAGCTGTTCATAAAGTGAACCACAAACAGGGCAACAACAAGCACAGAAGTTTTCAGGCTTCCCAAGGAGGTTTCACACACATGGAATAACATCTAACTCAATGCTAATTTAATCAAACTTTGGAAGAGAATCCCATCAGGTCTTTTTCACCTGCTTGCTGCACAGCCTGTACAAAGTCAGCTGGCAGGGGTAGCGTTACCAAAACGCTGCACTGTTGGAAGCAGCAGCAGCCAAACGTGAGCAATAACACCGTTCCCCACTCTGCTGCAGCACTAATTCACACATAAAAGGTGAAATGCTCAAGCTCAGCATTGACATCAATGCATCAACATCAGCTCCACAAAGCTGTCTCTA
>NW_010195065.1:0-6216 GCF_000695765.1 Mesitornis unicolor
CCTTACGTGTCGTGACAGTGGCCCGTTTGTGTACGCTGGTCGTGATAAACAGCCACGAAACTCGCCCGGGAAAAGTTTGATCCTTTCGCTAAAGCAGAGATAAATGTCGGGTTTTTTTCATGTCTGTGCCTCTGTGAGCTGGGGCTGGGAGAGGCTTGGGCGCGGCGGGGGGGGGAAAAGCGGTGAAATGAGCCAGGTGTCGGTCAGGGAGCTGTCAGGGATTCTGAGGGGCAAGTGCCGTGCTGGAGCAGCTGGCTCGCCGTCTATGAGGAATTGTGTGTGGTAAAGGAAAAATATAAGAAGCCAAGAAATTGTTTAACGACATTAAAGAAGTGCACAGAAGTTTAAATTTGTAACATGAGCCTTTTGATGCTTTGTGTCAGTCATAGCTGCCTGACCAGGTAGTCTAGGTAGGAAAGCATGGCGGGAGAAGCAGACCAACAGCAGAAGTGAAGAGGCTGCTCACGTTTGGAGTTTCTTTCTTACTATTGTAATGGGCTTTCTTTTAATGCCATAATTTCTAATTTGTGTGGCAGATGTTTCCATAAAGATAAATAAATCACAGATTCTAAACAAAGAGCCTTTGTCTGGCCACAGGTTGCATCAGCTGTGTGGTGCCTGGAAATGAAGCAGACTGCTGAGCAACTTCCAGAGCTGAATGGTGTGACTCATTGTGTTTGTGCATCTTCAATATTCGAGCAGACAGGAATCGTCACGGGAAGCTGACTGCACGCAGGAGCGAGTCCAAAGAGGGCCTCCCTCCCATGAGCTAAACATGCAAGGACAGTTCACAACTTGTCTCAGCGAGAAGGTGCCCTACTGCAGAAGTTTTTGTTTTGAATGAAAGAAGCACATATTTAACTTAAGGGAGTGATGATTACTTAAAGTGGCATATAAAAACATATTTGATCCTCTGACTAGCTTCACAGTTATTCTAATGGTGTCTTGCAAAACTTCAGCTTAAGCCTTTTGTATCATCATTTTAAAACTAGTTTCTTATTTATAGATCGCAAGAATGGATATGGAGGATTAAATACACTATCAGGTTCTGCCTGCAAAGCTAGCTGGCAGGGCATGTTATGACAGAGGCCCTGTCTCCACATGAAATTTCTTGGAGTAAAGTGTTATATTTAGAAAAAAATGTGTCTGTATTTCAGCTTTGCACCATAAAAAACCCTAGAATTTACAGCACCTGATATCTACACAGAGAAAATCTGTATCATTTAATATGCATTCAGCCTAGGTTTCCAAGTGTGAAGACAGTTATAAGCCTGAACAGCCATTAGGTGAGGAAGTACATTGGCAAAAGATAAATTTTGGGGAGGATATCAAGCAAAGATGAGACAGGAAGCCAAATCCTAAAAGGTATTGTTAAATAAAGAAAGACAGGTATTCCCAGTGAGCTGAACACCTTACTTTTACCAGTGATTTACATAGAGGGCAAATCTTCTCCACATCAAGCAAGAAAGAATGGGGAAGAAACACCACATGTTGAAACTCATGTCCACATATAAAGCATGTAAGTGTAATTCATAAGGGAGCAGTGGCTGTGAACTTAATTGAACTCTATTTAAGGCCAAGTAAGACATTCAGGATCTGCTACATTTTTTTCTGAATAAACTGCATGACAGGTTTTTTCAGAATTTCAGTAATGTTTTGATTAATAAAATTTACCTTGATTAGCCCATTCCGAGGATCCTTCTTTAGCTTGACATTTCAAAGAAACAATCATGTTTCACAGCTTGTCTCCATTGAATCATTCACTGAACTTGCTGTCTGGGTCTGATCCAGAAGTCCATTCTGCCTCCCAACATTTTATACGTGGTTTCCCAAAACTGTGGCCTACTCACCACTTAAAGACTGAACAGCCTTTGTATGTTGCTCACAAAAGGATTTCTTAATAATGGGTGTCTCCAGCAGATAAAGGTGCAGACGTTGTGAGGTGAGTTCTGCTCTAGAAAACAGAGCTAGCAGCCAAGCAGATGTGGAGGAGACATGAAGCTCTACATTACAGACTGCAGGTGCTCTTGGTACTGCCCTGCTTCATCCCCTCAGAAACCCAGCCTAAGCTGCTCCTCCTTGATCAAACTACAGTTGTAGGATCCGGATTTCAGTTTCTCCTAGACTGTACAGCAAGCACCACATCTGGTTCTGCTTCAGAAACACCACATCCTCAAGACTGGGGTGAACACGAGTGGCAACTCCCAGCTTAAAGCTCTACAACGCCATGAAGGTCCCAGGCTGGTGCTCCACCCATTAACGTACTCTGGAAATCTTGCTGCACCATGGTAGACTCAGTTTCCCTTCTACTCTCCTTGGCTTGGAAATAGAGCAAGACAGGGAAAGCAGCTTCAGTGGGAGCCAGTTCAAAAGTTGCTGGGGAAAGGAGCTTGAAAGGGAGGGCTGATCAGATGTCTGGGGAGCAGGGACTAGATAAACATCACTTTGTTTTTCAGAGTGGAAAGTACCATGCCAAAAAAACCTCATTTCAGTCCCCAAGCTCCCATAGTCACGATTCTGGTATCTTCTTTGGCAGAGCCCCATTTTGTTTCTGACACTTCTCTGCAGCACCTGCCTGGACAACAGCTCTCTCTAAAGAATAAATGCGCTGTGACGATTCTGCACATGGGGTTGTCAGGAATCCTTCACTGAAATTTTAATGCACAGTGGGATCTGGCTTGCTCCTAAGCTCAGAGGACCAAGTGATACACACAAAGATCTCGAGTGTGACATTCCATTTGTGTTAGGTTATTTAGCAGGGGTGTGGAAGGAATTTAGATTAATGAGAGTTTGTAAAGGGCTTTGAGGTGAAAAATTAAAAATATTCCCCTTCAGTAGGGTATAGGTCTCCTGTGTCTCATATAATGCATTCATCACATTAAAAAAGATAGCTGATTATCATTTATCATAATTTTAACAGAAATAGCTGAGAATAGGTGTTAAATAAAGAGGATTGAAATATATATTTCCTCTTGTGATAATGCTGCAAAACCAAGAGTCTAAGTTAAAATCAAGATTGTGAAGCTAATTAGTTACCCCATGGCAGGTTTCCATCCATGGATATGCAGCATCTACCTGGGGTTTTGATCAAGAAGTTACTGACCGAAGTCATCTGCATCACCTCTTCAGTTGGCCCTGTTGTTCCATTGTTCACTCTTTTCAAAAGGATCGTGTCATGGGGCATCTCAGACTCCTGCTTCTTGTCCCCTTTCATGGTCTCTTTAGAATCCAACCTTTTCATTTCTGGTAGTCAGTTCAACTCCTCATCCACAAAACCCAATCTGTAAATATAAGCTTGAGCCTAGTTTCATCGGAGTTAAAAGCAATAAAATTTGTGTCTAAGCAACCAGTCACCTTCCAAAAATGGCTGTACAGACAAACTTCTTGATTGGCCTCACTGTGGAATTGCACAAGTGCCAGTACAGGTGGCTGCACTGAGCTGCATTGCCATGAAGAGAGGAACAGAAAATAACAACAACATGCCTTTGAGAGAAATGAAAAGGCAAAAACTGTATAGAGCAAGAATTGTGATGAGGCCCAGCATGTCACACATGGGTGAAAGTTTTTGTTACACTAATGTTACTTACACATTAGTAGCTAATTCAAAATGTTACTAGATGCAGATAGATTGATACTGAAGCCAAAAAAATGGCCTTTTTTCCCATCATTATCTTGACTGCCATATACAGTCTAAAAGACTTAACAAGTTCTGTCATTCAGCTGTATATTTGAATAACATGGCATTTGACTTGTATATGTACATCAGTGAATACTGCATTACTGACTGTACAGTAATCATCAGGAACTCGCAAGGAAGCTGTTGTGTAACTGTGACCAGCTTCTCATGCGTACCAAATAATATAATCCATTTATCAAACTTCAGGTTTACCAAACTTCATTTCAAAAGCAATTAATGCCCCTTTCCTTCCTTGCTAAGGAGGTGGCTTCTCATGAAACTGGTTTCATTAATGCAGTATTTTCTCCAACTTCTTATAAGTGTTACTACTTTTTTGAGGTAACCTATCTCTGTGTAACCTCCTCCAAGTCCAACTCATCTAGTCAGGAACAAGCAACTCCTCCTATCATCAGCATCAGCTTTGCTGTGCATTTAGTTGTTTTGACTAAAGGTGATTAACCACTCGTTGTCTGGCACAGCCGGTAATTACAGATACCTTTTGCTCCTCTCTTATGGAGGAACTGAGCTGCTGCCAGCAGTAAATCTGCATAATGTGGGAGTTTTTGTGGGGTTTTTCTTTTGATAATGTATTGAAGTATAGAATTAATATTAAAATATATTTTTAAAATCTGAACTTTCACTGTCCCCCTTAAGCCCTTCACTAGCCCTCTTGGGAGCTATTAACTACAGTTTAAGAAATAAATGGCTTAATTATTAGGAACATACTGCTATTTTCTGTTCATTTGTTTATGTCTGATCTTACGTGTACTTCTAGCTGGAAGAAAAGCAGTGCTTGCCCTTTTTTCTGTAATTATTTCCATAGAAGGATGATATCCCCTTTACACCTTCATTTTACTAAGCTAAATAAACCAGGCTCTTGGAGCCTCCAGACATATAGCAGGCTCTGTGCATTTGCTCCCATTCTTACATATCTCTCTTGAGTATCATTGATCAGACTGGTACACAGCAGTCCCAGTTACCTTACTTACCATGAACCAATTATTTCTGAGATAGGTCCTGTTATCACTGAAGATGATCACAATCCATGAAACATGAAGCTCCTGGGGTTGATTTTTTTTTTCCTGGCTGTAAATGTTTCAGTTCTTGTCCTTAACCTCCTAGCCAGGAACTAGGAGGCAATTTTTTACTCTCACACTCATGCCATGGCAGGCCTCTCAGTGATTTCAGTGGCACAAAGTCAGTTGTCATATATTGATGATTTTGGTCAGGCAAAACTTTCAGTGTCTTCAAAGGATTTTTGTCTAGAAGGAATAAACAGGACAGAATTGGCATTTAACCACTTCAAAATAGATTGGCCAAAACAAATACACTCTAGGAAAAACTGCAGACTGGTGAGGGCCAAGCTTAGTTGACCTTTTCCTTATCTGATTTCTAGCATGTGACTATTTTATTAGCTATAAAGTATAATCGTAACAGAAGCTCAACCTATGCCAATTGACAAGGACAAGCTTAACTTGGGCAGGCAAAGAGATTTAGCTTTAAATAGATCTGAATACGAGCTTTGCTCGTAATACCTGATGTAAAGCATCATATATAAGAACAGTTTATTATAATAACACACTGAATTTGAACTGATGAAATCTCACTGAAACTATATTACAGAACTTTTTTTTTTTGTGGTAATTTTCAAGTGAGTTTGCAGATGATACCTAATTGTTTGGAGCAGTCAAATCATTGGAGAGCAGAGCTGCTATTGAGAGGGACTGAGACAGGCTGGAGAAATGGGCTGCCAGGAACCTTGAAGTTCAGGACAGGGAAACACTAAGTCCTGCAGTTGAGTTGGAATAACTCCATGCAACGGGACAGGCTGAGAACTGGCTGTACAGAAAGGGGCTTTGCTGAAAAGGATTTGGGAGTCCTGGTGGAAGGCAGCAATGCGCCCTTGCTGCAGAATCAACTACATCCACGACTGTATTAGCAAGAGGTTATTCATCTGGGCAAGGGAGTCTTCCACTCCATCTGGCACTTCTGAGACCACATCTGAAGTATGCATCCTGTTCTGGGCTCCCCAGGACAAAAAAAGACATGGACAAACCTCGTGAAGTTCAATGAGACCAAGTGCAAAGTCCTGCACCTGGGTCGGGGCAATCCCAAGCACAAATACAGGCTGGGTGGAGAATGGATTGAGAGCAGTCCCGAGGAGAAGGACTTGGGGATGTTGGCTTATGAAAAGCTCAACATGAAAACGTTTTTAAAATAAAGGTAGTCAAAAACTCAACCTGGTTAATCTGAGAGATGGTGGAATTTACATCCTTGCAGCTATTTAAAACTTGATGTGGCCTTAAGCAACATGATCTAGCTGGACCTGTTTTGAGCAGGGGATTGGACTGAAGACCACCCTAGGTGCCAGAGATTGCTTTAAGTCTATGATTCAAACTTCTCAACATCAGGTGCTGTAGTTTAAAAGGGCAACATGCCAGATGGGTGCAACCAAATCACAGAATATTAGGAGTTGGAAGGGACCTCGAAAGATCATCTAGGCAAACCGCCCTGCCAGACCAGGATCACCTAGACCAGGT
>NW_010195066.1:0-2729 GCF_000695765.1 Mesitornis unicolor
GGAGGAAGAAGGGCCATCCCCAGCAAACTCTGTTTTATAGTGAATGTGATATTTATGGTATGAATAGTATTAATTGGTCAGTCTGAAGTCCCCTTGGGATAGATTTCCCTAGGTTTCCACTCCCCCTAGCCCCTGCACCTGGTTATCTCAAGACCTTGAAGACCTCAAGCACTGTGGCAATCTGCATACCAGTATTAGCTGAAGCCTGTAACAAAGTTTTTATCAACTTTTTTCCCATGAGAGTATTGTAGCTCTTACAAAATTGCAGTTTTTCTCAACAGAAAACTGACTTTAAAATTCTGTCCCACTGAACCGGGACAATAAGACAGAAGTCAGTGAGCACTGACTAAGCCATTCTGATCCTAAAATCAGACTAAATAGCTTAAAACATAAAAGTGGAGGAGCAAAGGTACTAATTTGCATTAGTTGGAAAATAAAAGTAGACAAAAAATAGGGTACAGAAAGGGAAAATGAAGAATGGAGAACAGAAAGGAAATAACCCTGTTTCATGCTGTTTTCTTTTAGTTCCTTTTAGAATGCAGCCCTCAGTGGGCTGCTTGCCAGTCTGTGTCTGGTCTAAGGGTGCAATTCCTCTACCCAGTCCAGGTGCATCCTGTAGGTGTGACTTCAGATGTCACCTTTGGTATTACATAGTAATCTACAGCAACAGGCAGAGAATCCTAGACAAGCTAGCTACTATGCTTTGATCCTGATCTCTCAGGACACCACTACTTTCAAAACTTGCAGGGTGAGAAGGCACTCGTATCTTGGTCCTTCACAGGATAGTCCTGTTGCATTTTTCTGCTTCTCCTCATCACTAGCAGAAGCTCCTTACGCGGGTCACACAATCTTCCTTTAATCTCCCTTCCGGTGAAACACTGGCACAGGTTGCCCGGGGAGGTGGTGGAGGCCCCATCCCTGGAGATATTCAAGGTCAGGCTTGATGGGGCTCTAAGCAACCTGATCTGATAACATTGTCCCTGCTCACTGCAGGGGGGTTGGACTGGATGATCTTTACAGGTCTCTTCCAGCTCCAGGCATTCTGTGATTCTGTGTCGCTGTTCCCTTTCTAGGCTAGCTCCTTGTCCTGAGTTTCAGGCTTTTCTGAGAACAAGGAGAAGCACTATCCAACATTGTGTGTTCTCTGTATTCTGTAATTTTTAGAAGGACCTTATTAAGTGTGAGGAGAGAGAGCACAGTAGGGAAAACAAAAAAACAAAGGCCGTAAGTTTCCATGGAGCTTCTTGCACTCCTGCAAAATGTGATCAAAATATGCAGATGTCTCCTCCATTCAAGAACTGTTCAAAAAGAACTTAACAGGTCCTCTAATTTCTCCATATCCCAACATACCCAGAAGCAAAATAAGTCATGCTGCTTTCTGCATCCTCTGGTAGTGCTTATGTCACTTTCAACTCTTAGGCGGGTACACATGACATCAGATGAGGCTCAGAGATCTGATGTTGTGCTTGTTTTCAGAAGTGAAGGCTAAGTAGGGATACTAGATCGCTACCTTCAGCTATCTGAATGGAGGTTAAAAAGAACGACACTGTCCTCAGAGGTACAGAGGTCAGGGCAAAGAACAAGATGAAATGGTCACATATGTCATCAAAGGAAATTTCAGTTTCAAACATGAGGAAAAAAGTCTTCTCTGTGACTGCAGTTAAGCACAGCAATGGTCTGTTCAAGGAGGCTGCACAATTGCCATCTGTGAAGATTTTCAGAGCCCAGTGGTCTAAACCCTATGGTCTAGCTTTGGCATTAGCCCTGCTTTGAGCGGAAGATTGGACTACATAACCTTGAGAGATCTATTTTAACTGTATTTTATGATACCATTAAACAGGATTAAATCTTTTATCACAAAAACACATTGAAATTACAGGATAAACCTTTTACCCAAGGTTATGGACTGGGGTATTATTCTCCCTCTTCTCCTCACCTCTGTATTAATAAGATAGCTACTTGAAAGAAGAAAAGGTATTTCAGCAGTTAAACAAATTTGTTTTAAATTATTTACAAGATGCCTTCCCCCAAAACAATGACAACTCAAAAGCACAATGTGCTTTTTGCATTTAAATCTTTCTTAAGTGAAGATGAGACACAAAAAAAACCCCACAAAGCTTGTAAGACTGACTTGTGTTTTCTGGCATGCTTACAGTGACACAGGTTTGAAGAATACATAGTCTATATTACTAGTTGAAGTGCTAAGTCAGATGCAGAGGAGCTGCTGGGAAGGGTCAGCCCAGCCAAGGAAGTTTCCAGGACTACATCACAGCCAAAAAATTATATTTAGTTGGCAAGAACACTGTGCACACCATAAATTCTAGAGTATAGCTACAGCTAGGAGCTGCTGCCCTCGGTCGACCATGCATTCTCTGGGTAGTCATGCAGGGATGTTTTAACCCTTCTTCTGGTCAATTCCTACCATTCGTTTCTGACTCATCACATCTTAATTTTTTTTTTTGTAACCTTTTGAACCATGTTAGGGTTACTGGAGCTGAAGCATCCTTTTCCTTAGCTTCGTTTATACAGGGGCCTTACTACCTGCTCACTTGGAGGCGGCGCACCTTCCTTGCAGGGGTGTCCCAAACTGCTCATGTAAGACTAAAAATCAGTCCCGGCGTCTCAGCAGAGAGACGGCCATGGCCACACAGTCCGACCTGCTCGCGGGGTGAGGACGGCAGGAAGCCGCAGAGAGAAGTCGTTCATCCCCTCCCCCTGTGCCGCAGCAC
>NW_010195067.1:0-3464 GCF_000695765.1 Mesitornis unicolor
TGGTATCCTAGGCCTGCGGGTGACAACCTCTCCCGCTCGGCAGCGTGCAGGGAGGGTGCGCACACTGGTAGGAAAAGGGTGCATCAGAGACACTAGCAGCATCGCAGTATGTACCATCTTTCAGGGGTGTCATGGGGATGGTTGTGGCCTGTGGCATCTTCCACATATGCCACATCAGCCTCTGGAGCTCTGTATTGGTGTAGTGCAGATGTAGATAAAACTTTGGAGCTATTCAGGCCGGGCGACAGAGGAGGTGCCTCACAAGGACATCCCTCCTGCAATCAGATCTCAGCAGGGTGCCAGACCCACAGCTGTAGCAGACTGTTTTCCTCGGAGTCTGTGCTGGCAGGCAGCGACCCTGGGGCTTGGTGTTCATGTCAGCACCTGCTGCAGTGGTAGGGTGTCAAGGCATGCACTGCAGATGGCATCCCCTGTGGATGCAGGAGCGGCGCTGATGCGCTGAAGGTCCCAAAGGTGTCTGTGCTAGAGGAGCAAAGGGGCACAGGAGTGAAATTGCTTCAATGTCATGTATGTTAGTCATACAAAGTACGCTCTTATCTAGGAAAAAGAGTGTTTTTAAGGTCTTTGTGGAATTTGCTGGTCAGCCAAAACCCAAGGGGAGGGAGGAGCAGAAGCATGAGTGGAGAAGCTGACAAAGATCAAAAGAAGAGGAGGACCACAAGTGTTGCAGGATTTGGTCTCTGTAACACTGGAAACCAAGAGCTGGTTGTGTATCATTTGCAGCTCTAACAGTGAAAGGATGTGCTGGGCTGGAGTGTAATACAGGGGAATGGGATTTAACGGCAGTGTGGCAGCAATTGTGTGGTGCTTCTGTATCTGTTTCTGTCTCTTCCTATGTTTTCAGAAATGTTCAGAAACTTGCATGATCTTTTTATGTCTCCAGCAGTATTCACAACAGTGGTCCCCAGTATTACTAGTTATGGTCTCCAAAAGCTGTAAGGAAAAAAAGATGAGTTTGCAAAGTGAAGGACTTCATGCGTAGGTGCTGCCCACATTTACTCTGCCTTGGCCTTGTTAGAACACCATCTCCAGCTACATGATGTGATGTTATCATGCCCAGTGCATAGGACCTGTGCTTCTGGGTGAATTGAGTCTGTGTTTAAACAGTTCTCCGCAAAACACCCTCCCTATTTTGTAGCTTAAATCTGAAGGCAAGTAGTAAATGCAGCAAAGGATTTTGGTATGCCTTTGTGGTCGAGGCAGTTGGGTTATCTCTGCTGTCAGGTGGTAGCTATTGTCATCCAAACCCCCACCAGGTGATGGCTGCTGAGATGCTGTGAGCTGTGACACCTGTCCTTCATTTGCTGTGATTCTTGAGCTCTGCAGCTCTCTGTTCCTCTTGGAAAGCCCAGCCCGTTAGACTCTGTACCTAAAAACCTTCCTACATTTAATATTCCTCTATCTGGTTTCCTCTGGGTAAAACAACACAGCATATGACCTTCTGAGTGTAAACTGAAGACCAGGCAAGTGTGTCAGACTCTAGTTGGCATTTTGTTTATCTGTGCACATGTTACCTTTGTTTAGATACATGCATACAAGGGAAATGTACTTGTGTTCAAGGTGAACTGTTATTAATTGAGCCAGTACCTGACTTGTGCTATATAAGCAATAAATTGTGTATATGCCTCAAGTAAGCAGCTCAGCCCATAGTCATGAAGGTAATTCTCGTTGCCACATGTCAGCATACAGTCTGTTTTGGGCTGAGAACGAAATCAGTTGTTTCTGAGAGCACTAATGCAAATCGTCCAAGCCTTGCAAGTGATGCATGAGAATTTCCTGAGTAGTCGAGTTGGCTTTTATGAAAGTGATCTGATACAAATGGCTGAACTTTAATGGTTCACACGAGGCATAGGCAAAGACTAGTGTTTGTGAAGACAGTGAAGTTGTGTGAAGCCTCTCGGTAGGGCTGATTCTGGTACCTGCTGTTAGAAGCTATGCTTTTTTTGCCTGCTGGTTCAGGCTGCGCATTTAACACAACAGGCTTGGACGTTTTCTTAAATACCGCAGCAGAATGCCCCCAGGGATTGCCTTCCGCATGGAAGTCTGCAGGACTGGTCCCCCTGCCTTTGCTTCATTTCAGCGCTATACAACCAATTGTGCGTGAGCTCAGGATGGAAGGGCAGCGTTTTGGTAAGGAAGCAGATTTAGCTCTGAGTTTCTTCTTATAGAAAACAACAGAGAGGGGAGCGAGAGACACTTGTTTAAAACCTGGAAAGTGTCTTAGCTCTTTGTTGTACTCTTTAATCTTCTTATTTTATTTAAACCCACTTCAACAGCTGCAGTTCCTGTTTAATTTGGAGAACAAAACTCTAGCAGTTCAACTGTCTGGGGACACTTCAGGCCACAAGTGGAAGGGAAACCCACATTGAGGGCAAGTCCTTTCTTCTTCTAAATGCACAACTTATTGTGTGGGTTATTTTTAGTGCTGTAATCTCACTGAGTGCTGCTGAGAGAAACTGTGCCAGGCAGGCTGGCAGGCTTTGAAGGGCTTGAGAAATGGGATTTCCTGTTCCACCGGCTCAGAGCTGACTCTTGCCATTGTCAGGAGCTATTATCGCCTTCGCGCAGCCAAAGCAGATAACACAGCTTCAAGGTCAGGGAAGACACAGGCTTTCATCAACAGCATTAGCAGAAGGAAGAGTTTGCTCGCAGTCTGGGTGAATGTTTCTGTAGCTGGTGCAGTCAGGGACCTCTGCCTGTGCAGAGGGTTCTATGTGTGGATCACAGAACCACACACCAGTTGAGGTTAGAGGGCATCTCTGAAGACCTGCTCAAAACAGGTTGCTCACCTCTCTGTCCACTTGGGTTCTGAGTGTCTCTGAGGTGGACACTACACAAATTCTTTGGACAGGCTGTTCCAGAAACAGCTGCTGAGGAGACGAGAGCGTAGCAATTGATTTCTCTGCTCCTCAGCTTCTCATTGACCTGTGCTTTGCTGTGGCTTTTTTGCTTCTGTTGAGTGTTGTCTCTTGTGTGGACATACATGGCAGAACTGGTCCAGCCCTGGTAGTGTGGCGCATTTCTCTCCATGCTGTCCAGAAGAGAAGGAAAACAGGTTGGTCTAGGGAAGTAGCATGCCTTGGTATGGGAAGCATTTCCAGCTAGAACTGTCAGAAAAAGCAGCTGTATTTACAGTAAAGTCTTCTAGAGCCTTGAGAAGTATTCAGATTGAGACAGTGGCTTCAAATGGCAGTGTCTGTCGTGGATGGTTCCTCTGCAGGACACCCTTCTTGTTAAAGTAAAATCCGGTGGATTAAACTAAGCTGAAACAAGGCCCTCCTGCAGCAGTGGCAGAGTGCGCACACTGGAGTTAACCTGGAATTAGATTCCAGTATTGTGCTGTTCGAGACAATTGGCTGGGTCAAGTTTAGTTATTTCTATAAACAGTACAGTGGAATAGTGATTTCTCTCTCATGACTGGAATGAGGTCATGGATGGCTATG
>NW_010195068.1:0-254 GCF_000695765.1 Mesitornis unicolor
GAGAAAATTTTGTTTTCCTTTTTTAAATTATTTTTTAAAATTTATTTTCCTCTGGGCATGAAGGAGCAAGTGGTCTAGGGGTTATGTTTTGAAGTGCTGCAGGGGAAGCACACGGAGTACTTGGTGCAGTTAATGTGTTTCTCGTGATACCAAAGAGGAGAGGACTGCATTTAGGAGATGACTAAATAATGGGGGAGGCAAGTAAAAATGAGTAGAATATGAAGGAGAGGAAAATGAAGGGGTATGGTAGTGGG
>NW_010195068.1:304-43212 GCF_000695765.1 Mesitornis unicolor
CCCCAATCCTGTCTTTTCATGCTATTAGGGAGACTGTAACAGCAAACATAACCCAACAGAAAAACAGATGACCCCCACACTTCAACCAGTCTTCATTTGTGGCTGGGAGGGAAATCTGGATGCCCTTCGGATAACACTGCCAAAGTTTTCAGCATTTATTAGCCACCCTGTCTCAAATACGAAGTGTAAAACTTGCCTGATACGTTTTTGCTGTTACTTCCCTGTTTTATTTCAGAGGACACAATGTTGTGCTGCAGCATACCTACCGTCACTTTCAGAATGGGAGTAGTTTACAATATAACCTACATTAGATTATACATGGTGCGTGCGTTGCATTTCCACTTAAAATAGCCAAAGACTTAGAATGACGAAGTGACTCGTGGTCATGATCTTCCTTGTCTTGAGAGTATCAAGGTAGCTGAGGGTCTGCGTTCTGGGGAGGAGGGTCTGGGGTGTGAGGGGTTTCATGTCTGTATGAGAATCTGGCAGGTCTCCTTTTAGAGGACTTTACAGTTTAAAGTGTGCCGGGGCAAAAGAAGGTAAACATGACATTCAGTGTGCTCATTATCAAAATAAGGAAAACAAATCGATTGCATTAACTGTGTGCACAGTATCACAGTTATTCCACAGTATTTTGTCAGAAATTAAAAGGTTACCACTAGAGCACTATATCCCTATCTCAAGCCTGGCACCACTTATTACTGCAATGGTATTTCAGTATTAAGTGATCTTAGAGATATTTCATCTTTCATTTTGAATCCTGAATTTGAATCAGCATTAGGATGTCAGGGCTGGGAGATAAGGTATAACAAACTAAGTAGACAGCTGAAGGGCTCCTGGTGAAGGTGTTGCTGAGAAGGATATCTTGGGCCGTTCGCTGTAACCTTGTTTACAGGGATGTTTCAATTGCAACCTGAATTTCAGCGAGAGGCTGCCTGGACTACTGCCTGCGTGTCTGAAACCCATCACGAGTGTCTTTTACACTCTAAACCTTCCGTCTGCCTGCCTTGTGTACCTGCAAAACTTTTCTGCAAGGTTAGGATAATTTTCTGATAGGAGAATTAAGATGTTTTCCTAAGAAGAATGCTGCTCTTTGAACTCCTGTACATTAGCAACAAAGTATACAAGAGGTTTGATTTTTTTTTTTTTTTTTTTTTTTGGTTCTCTGATGTGTCAGGATCAGTAGGTGCACCAGTCTTTTTAACTTCACATGTATGGCTTTGATTTATTATATTTAAGTCTCGTTGGTTTCGAGCGTATTTTCATGAGCGTAAGCACATGAAGTCGGCTTAAGTCAGAATGTGAAGGGATGCATATTGTAACAAGGAACAGTTTTGTAGTGATCTGCTAATTTTTTGCTTTCTTTTCGTAAAGTTGTTCCAGGAAAATCACGTGCATTTAGTGAGTGGGTGCTAAATGCCAGCAGCCACATTGATGAAGAAAAATGCTGCTGAAATACTTTGGAATAATAAATAGGATACGTAATGGTCAACCACAAGATAAAAATTTTACACAGTGTTTTTATGGCTCTAAATTGGCTGCATTGTAAACCAAGCTTACTACTCTATTAAGTCATCAGAGTTTTCAATTATTTAAGATTTCTAGTCGAGCTGTCTAATATAGTCTTCGTCGTCCATATCAGAAAATTATGCATACAGTTGTAATTCCTTGTTGTTGGTATCTGAGGGCTTTGTTGCGGATGGGGGTTTAATTTTGGCTTATCAGGACAAATATTACAAAGCATGCACACAGAAAAATGATATGGAAATAGCCCCAGTCCTATGAAATGGGGATAGTTACAGCACTGAAATGTACCTAATACAATTTGAGATCCACTCACTAAGAAACCTTGACAGTATCTGCCTCGCAGGTACTGTGCATTTGGAAATACTATATATCCATTTAAATGCAGATCTTCAGTTTTCTCCAGGGGGCAGTTGGTGAATCTTTGGATTGAACCACTGGTACTAGAAAAACTAACTGAAGATTTACCCATGAACAAAAGACCCTTTCAAGTCTGCCTTTTTGAAATAATGATTATAACATTTCCTAATATCGCAAGTTTATATTGATTTTGAATGCCTTTTCAAAAGTCACACAAAAGGAATAGTGTCTTTTACTCCAGGTAGGCCATCGTTTGCACGCTTGTTTAGCAATCTTAAGAGAGATAACTCTTACAAATAAGTTCTTTGTTTTTACACAAGTATTGTGTTTGCATGTGAGTTTCCTCAAATGGACAGAGCAGTCTTGCTTTGATTTTGACCTAGATTCTTCCTGATTATTCCTCTACACCTAGTACCTGCTTATTTCCCACTGTGAAAATAGGTGAACAACTGTTGATGCTATCTTGCTGGGGCTGCATGGGCAATAGGCATGCACATCCAGCAATCTCCCCTCCTCCTCGAAGGCTTCGTTAGCAACAAATAAAAGAGCGCTGCAGTCCAAAGAAGGTGCAAGCCAATATTTCCTCTCCTGTGAATTTTTGTTCTTTGAGGGTTTGATTCAAAGGAAGACAGGAAAAAGAAACCAAACACCAAAAAAACCCCCAAAACAACTGGGTGGAATGAGTGAATTTATTTGTGTTTCCAGATTTGGCACATAAATTTTGCGCAGTTGCAGGGATTAATAGGGCTATGTTTTATTTGAAACAAGTCTCAGACCCAGCTTACTGCATATTAGCTTGAAACTCAGTGCCAGTAGGTGTCAGTCCTCCTTAGAGGGCCTTATCCTGTCCAGTCCAGTTTTCTATATTTGCCAGCTGCCTGGTTTGTAGTGTAACCCAAGGCATTAAATGCCGAGGACGTAGGGAATGAGAGCTCCCTGCTTGGGTTGAAGGCACCACAAACTACCTGGTGCAGGGGAAACTAAAGATCCTGACCTTTTCGATGGTGAGGGCCATGTGTTGCAGGCATTCTTGGCCACTCTGGTCTCCCCACTGTGAGCAAGGGTGCTGCTCAGGGATACTGCCCTTGTCCCTGTGTCAGAGCCATGAGGCTGTGGGGATATCAACCTTATTATGCTCACCTGTTAATGTTATATAACCATTGGCCACAGTACCCTGGAGAAAACATGCGCATCAGCTGCTGCATGGAGTTCACGCAGATCTGCAAAGTCCAATCTTAACACGCACCAGTGTTAATGGCAGAGCTCCCATCCAGCTTAATTGATATTCCTATAAACATCTGCAGGTTTGTGTTTCTAGTGGAAGCTACAGCTGGGTGGACTTCTTAAATGAATGTTTTGCATATTGAGGTGGAAGGGAAAGCTGAGCCCGATACATTAACTCATCATCTCTGTCGTTCTTTGACATCATTTGAATTACTACAAGCATATATGACAAGGAGATGAGGTGTAAGATCTTCACACGCACATGCTTTTGTTAGCATGTTGATCAGCGGAGATGTTGCCTCTCTGAAAACCTTGTTCTAAGTCAAGTCTAGGCAAGCACAAACCTGCACATGCATATACAAGTTGAGCAAGGCCTATCCTTGATAATACATTTTTTTTCCCCTGTAATATCTGAGCAAGATCTCTTATTATAGCTCAACCATTAGGAGAAAGAAAATGGAACTTTTCTCAAACAGCTTTTCTGTTGGGGAATCTAGTGGCAGTTGCTTTGAAGCATGTGTAATTGATTATCATACATTTATTTTAAAAAGGAGACATAACAAGGAATCTAACATGATGTTTTGGAATATATCTTCTCCCCACAATGTTCTTGAGGGAAATGTAAGGTTGCAGGCATCATTTCATGCCCTGTATGTTTCTGAACATAAATCAAAGAAATTGTTGGAGAGTTATAGATGTTCATAGCAACTGTAGCTATAATAAACACATGCAGTATATATTTTCCAAGCTCTTTTGTATGGGTGAAAAGCTGAAGCTGGCATTTTGTATGAGCAATTCAACTTAATCACTGAAAATTTATTTCCTAGTTAGCGTGGATTACCAGCGTAGCATGAAGTCGTACACCTTGGTTGAAGTTCATCTGGTTGTGAAGCCTTGGTTAAAATTGGGAAAGAATTTAAATTGGATCTAGACACCTTGAATGAATTATTCCAAATGTCAAATTTATCTTGATGCCTCCATGGCAATATTTACATCTATATTATCACCTATATTGGTTTCAAAGTATGCTGTTACTTTAGAGAGCAATTTTAATTGTACATATAGCACAAAATATAGGCATAGTAAATACGACAAAAAAGAGAATTCTGAATGACCAGGTAGTGCAGAGCTGCTGATGGGAACAACATCTAGCTTAGGCATGCAAATTTCTTGATGATTCTGCTAGTTTTGGTTTAAAGTCTTAATAGATGAAAAGGGAGAAGTGACTTTTATGGAGGATGAGGAAGGTGTTCCATGCATCAATGAGGATCCAAATGCATTAGAATGCTAAAAAGGAAATGCAGTAGTCACAGTTCATAAGTATGTGGATAGACTGGGGATAGGATGCATTCAGGATCTGTGCAGAGATTGGAGAGGTCTAGACAAACTGAGTTTTGGATTTAATGTTTAAGCAAAATCCTGAGTGTTTGAATAAACCAGGTAGGATGTGTTTCTTGGATTCTGGCCTTCCTAGTGCTTTCCAGTGTAGCTCTCATTACTCTGTGTACTCCTGTTGGGTTCAGAGACTGATAATTAAACCTGATACTGCTCATTGAAAATTTTGAGACTAGGTGTGATTTTTAAAAGTGTCACTGTGTTCCTGCTGGACTTCTGTTTTATTGCGGTTACTTTCAATCATTCATCTTGTATTACAAGAGCTAGAAATCTCTTCTTAAAAGAGAAAGCTGGTCTCTTACTCCTTGACTCCTGGAAATGGGGTTTAAAAATATACAACAAATATCTCAAGATCCATGCTAAAACTCCTCTACTTGTTTGCAGTATTAGCCCTAAATGACTTCTTCAGTTATGTCTTTGAGTATTAAGACCCACATGAATTAAATAAGAGAGCTTTGGAAATTGTTACAACTGATGGAGGTAAGGAATGCAAGACATAGCACATCTTGGGCACCAGCACTAGTTTAGACTTCAGAAGAGTAGGTTGGTTTCCATGGGCCACCCTTTCCATGGCGGAGGGTTGGAGACATACAGCTTCTGACATGGTGTAAGCCCGGGGTCAGCTTCTCCTTCTTCGTTTCCCCTCTAGCTCTTGCTCCCTGTCCTTTTTGAGCATTTTTGTACCCTCTCCTTAGCACCCAGGCTACTTTACCCTGTTCTCTGAAGGCTGCAAAATGGACTTTGAATTGTTGCAATGCTCCCTGCTGTATATAATGCTGTGAAAACAAAAGTTATTGAGAAAATCAGAAAGGAGAAAAGTGTCACAGGTTAAGGTATAGCTGGGAAGACTGGGGGGAGAAAGATTTGGCAATTCCTGTGCATCCTGTGGTTGGGATCCATGTATACCTTTACGAAAGAAGGAAGCTGAAGGCACAGTGTCCCAGGATCCATATTTACCCAGCTGTGATGGATGAGACACAACTGTAGAGAAGAGGTAAGGGGAAGTGGAGTTTAACCTGGAGTGGACATCCTCCAGCTTTGACAAGTGCTGGTTGGAGTGCGTGGCGTAGGACTGCTGAATACGGTCGGAGTGCTGCTCTTGTGCTGCGTTCGGGAGTCTCAGCCTTTCTGTGCAGACACTTGGGTATTTAGAGGCTCTTGAGGAGGAAACTTCATTCACTGAAATTCCTGCTTTCACAGGTTGGTTTTTTTTTTTTACTTAAGTTAGTGCCTTGAATTCCATGTGACAAAAAAGAGCTTGTTTTACTCTGTGCTGAATTTCTAACTGGCAGAAAACCTCTCCTGCAGTCAAAAGAGAGCAGGTGGACAAGGGTTGAGCGAGGTATGCGGAGCCTGGGCAGCAGGGTGGGCACTGGAGCACGTAGAGCAGGCAGTCCAAGGTCACAGTCCTTCTTACGGCGCAGCTGGGAGCTGGACGCACAACCTCAGGTTTTAGTCCTTTCCTTTTCTCTGACATGCAATCGCTGTCTCACAGCTTGAGCAATGGAGATGCAGAAACTGCTTTTGCAACACGCGTCAAATGTGATGGTGCTGGTTTAGGCGCAGAAAGGTGAGGTGATGTGTCAGAGGTGACTCTGCCAGTCAGTGGTAGAGCCCAGCCTTGTAGCCAGGATTTCTATTCTTTGCCTTGCAATGTCTCTCCAGGAAGAAGAGCAAGATTAATCCTGCCACGCTTTCATTTCCTTGGTGCAACATGGTCAAGGGGTGGACAGGATCCTTCTCCCAAAGGAGAGAGACAAATGTGGGTGGAAGTGTGTATTGAATCAGTATGGTTACCCTGCTATAAATGGTGCCTACCTTTTATAAAAATTATTTTTAATGTTTTACTAATCAGGTTTTGCTGTTGTCACTTTTTTAATTGAAGGGAGGTGAGGACATGAACTGTGAGTATCTCTGAAAATTGGGCCACAAACCCTTATGCTTGTTTGTGCTTGTGAGTGAGTGTGCTCGCACGTGTGCAACGTGCGTATGCAGACTCAGATGTTGTGTATGTACAGGATCTCAATTATTTTGGTGTTTGAATCATGGAGCATTCTGTCTTGATGTACTGTCAGTTTTGGTTTCTGCCCTTCAGAATAAAGTTCAAAATATTAAAGAAATAACACGCAATATACTAGTAGCTAGAATAGCCATAACGCCCAAGGGGAAAAGAGGGTGGCGAATAATCCCAAATCCCCAGAACAAAAACCTTAACTCCTCCTAACCAAGCTTTGCAATGGTGCACTTTTAAAAGGGACTCTTCTAAATTTTGTGTCTGAGGTTTGCTGGTTATCCTGGAGAGAGAAGTAGGTCTTGTTAGGAAAGCAGCATGCAATCTCTACATTCTCACTGACCATGTGCAGAGAGGAATGTACAGTCCTAGTTATTTTTTGGAGAATCACCCTTGGCTGAATGGTGAAACAACTCAATCCGAATTAATGATTGATGATTCTTTAACATGGAATGTAGGCTGTGTTTGGAGTATTGCTTCCCAGTTTAAGAGCTGAAATAGTGCTAGCAGTTGTATTATTTTTAAGTGTTGCTTTACTGGTTTTATTAGTTTCCTTGGGCAGCAGTAAGCACAGCAGAAGCTGGTGCAGGTTCTGCCCATCCCTGGTTGGTTCTGGAGGGCCAAGGTACAAGCTAAGGGGGCACTGACTGAAGTATATGGAGTCACACTGGGACTTTGGTCAGAATACCAAACTTTGCTGAATTTGGGGTGTTGTGCTCCATGGTTTTATTTGAATGGGGACCATGCTAAAAGGCTCTAGATAAGATATGAAATGAAAGAACCAGCCCCCTCCCACTCCCCAGATCTGTTGACTTGTGCTCTGTATTGGGGAAAAAAAAGCGCTGAGAAGTGTGTGACTGATGCAAGGCAGACTCAGGATGAATTTAGGATAAACAGGATCCCTATTGCACTTAACGCAGCAATTCTAAGGCAGAAAATGCTTTTGAGCGCAGCTAACAGCTTCTCATCTGCAAATACCAAAATCAAGACAAAGTAAAATGTATTGTGGAGAATTCTGCAGTTCCCAGTCATGACACAGTCGAAACCTCCTCTATTACTGTGAGGGAGACTTTTGCTTGTATCACGACTGCCGAGGATGCAGGATTTCAGAGCGGCGTTAATAAAAATAATAGAGCAATTATACAGTCTCAGAAGTCCTGCAGGACATGCAGCAAACGCTGGTGATTTGAACCGGCTGAAGTTGTGAAAGGTTGCTTTGCTCTCCAGAGCCTGGCAGTAGCTCCACTGAAATGTGATGCCATTGGTTTTCAGCAAAGGTTTCTTTCTGCAGGGCTGCAAACAGAGATCAGCTGCTACTGTGTATACACAACTAGGGAGCAAATCAAGCAGCACATTTAAGCAGCCTTTTTAACCCTGAGACTTTCCAAGATTTCTTCTTCACGCAGGAAGTTTCCTTTATATTGTCAGCTGTAGCACTTTGCTCATGTAATGAGATCAGAGCTAGGATCACTGCTGCACAGTAGCAAGACTTCCTTAAGACATTTGTCCTTGAAACTGCACCAAACTCTTGGAAGAACCCAGAACCTGTAAGTATGTATGATATAGGCGACAATAGCAGGGTGCAAAGCTGCAATCAACCATTATACGCTATCCGATTAGCAGGGCAGGAGGGGTTTTTCTTTTTTCGGATGTTATGTTATGTTCATTTTCAATTTATTCTAAGGAAACAAATCAATTCGGGCTTCTGATACAGTGACTTTGCAGTAGATGAGCTAGTAGTAATATGTTTGATTTAACTATTTGTTGCTCTCATACAGCTTGTGGGACAATTATTGTAGCCATCAAACTATAGAGAACTTCTCTTGCATTTTTAGGCATTTTAGAGGATTTGAGGGTCCATCTTGCAAATAAGTTTTTGCTTTGCTTTTTGATTTTGGCAACCCCACCCTATGCCAAACTATAAATAACAGGGCAAATGGAATTACTGCTTATTGTTCTTAGGTAGCAATAAAATATATTTGTTTGCAGGCTTAATGTAGTCGTTAACAACGTTGCACTGTTTCGGGTGGTTTTTGTCTTAATTGAATCCTACTCAAGGCTGTCTATTTTGTGTTTTACTATCTTGTCTGTGTCTGTTTAAGTTACTTTGCCGGGACTGCAGTCTGGTTAAACCTGTATTTAAGCACTATTTATATTCTGAGCACATTTCTGGTAAAATAAGTGTTTGAGATTTTTTTTTTCTTAAAGCCTTAAACAGTATAGTTTTATTAGCAGTGAGCGCCAGAGAAGGCACAACATGGATGAATGTCAGATGTAGACCACATAACCTAAGTCTTCCATGCACTCAGTCCGATCCGAACATGTCCACTTTTGCGACTGCAACTAATAAAAGCCTTGAGCTCCCTTTCCATAAATTTTTCATACGCAATGGTACTTCTGTTTATCAGATTAATTTCTCCCAGGTTAGCCTGATTGATAGCTGGATTGTGGTTTCTTAAGAGCTTTCTCCATGAAACCCCACCGAAGAGCTGCATTCCATTTAACCAGTGCATGTAAAAACTGGTAACCATGGATTCAGCCACCACTAACTGTTGAGAGCAATGACTTGTTGTAAACAATACAAATGAGCCAGGATAGCAGAAGCAACCAGACATGAAATGATTTTAATAGAAATGATGGTAAAGGTCATGCGATACTGTATCGGCTCAAATTCAGTGTTAAAGGGAAAGTATTTCAGTTTTTCAGGTTTGATTTAAATTGCACATCTCCACCGGCTTCATGTTTGTGTAAGACCCTCAGAAGAGAAAACGAAGCAGTTCTTTGGAAATGCCTCTGCTTAATTGCATGATCTGACTTAGGCCCTGATCCTGAAAATGTAGGAATAACTCTAATTAGTGGGATTATTCATATACTTGAAATTTAGTATTTGCAAGTGTTTGAAGGATCGAGGCCTTTCTAGGTAAGTTAGTAAGAAAACAAAATATATATTCTAAGCAAGTAGCAACCTGTCAGTAAAGATAAATCATGGAAATGCAAGTTTTAGTACTGCTGTGTGGTTTGGTTGGAGATGTTTGTTTGCTTGTTTTGATAATGTGAAAACAAGTTATATTTATCCCTTTGTTTTAAATGTTATGACTTTCATTTCTCATCCACCATTCCTCAAATCCTCTTCCTAATTTATAGCCTCTCTTTTGGAGAACTGGTAAACCATAGTGTCAGCTATTATAATACAGCATGATGATAGGCACATGCAGATCGCATGAGCAGTCGTGTGTCCTATCTCAGAAATTTCCATCCCTACAGAATCTTTGCTGACTCCCAGCTGTCACATGGCTGTCACTCACAAATTCTGACCATAACCAAATCCTCCTCCCTGGGCATGCGCTCACTGAACCTCTCTACGTACGCGTAGACACAGGCACAAATGTCCCTGCTTAAATGCACTGTCTCTGCGTAAATGGGTCTTTACCCCAAGCCTGCTGCATTCCACCGATGTTTCTCCCTTAATTCGTTCCTGGGTGCTACTTCCCTGCTGTGCCTGTGGTTTGTAAGAAGGAACCTGGAGTGGGAATAGTAGTCAGTAAGAAATGCAAACAAAAATAACTTTGTGTGTTATTTAATGTAAGTACCTAAATCTGTGTGGATCTCAATTCACAACTTTCATGGCCCTCTAAGCCTCTTAAAAAAATTAACCCTTACTGTTCTGTAGACAGCACTGTCACCTTGCAGTATACAGACTTACTGTTTTGTGTATTTACTTGCGGTAACGTTAAAATTATCTGGAAAACTTAGATTATAAGAGTCTCAGACTGGAACTTTTGTTATTTCTATATTTCTAGGTTATTTCTATATTTAATAAATGTCACATACATCTATGTTGTTTTTTAAGTACTTAGAATTTGTATATTTTTCAACCAGAAGTATTTCAAGCAGTTTCTCATCAATCTGAGCTGACCAGTATCTGTCAAGCACAGGTTGCAACTAAAATGCATAGGTAGACACAGGACAAATCCTGCTTTCCCTGTTCTTCTGAGCTGCCTTGCCAGATGGAGGGAGCGATTGCTCGTGTGAGTCAGGAAGGTAAGATTTAGTTTATACATAAGTAGGCAAAAATAGACTGACTTCTACTGAAAAGAAATACTTCTGAGAAGTAAAAGGAAAGCACCTAAACAGGAATATTTGAAAAAAAGTATGCCAAATTGCAAAATATTTTCTGTTGCTCATCTGTGTCAATGGTCAGAGTGTATTAGGGTACTCCTTAAATCAGACCTGTAAGTGTATTAACACTTTACCAAAAAGGGAGGAGGTGGCTGAACAAAAAAGATATCACCTTGACTTTGCATACATATCCTGGGACGAATCCAGAACAGAAATTAAAATACAGGTGAAAGCACAGTCAGGCTCGAGACCAATATCCAAGTAACTGAGGAAACTGCGCTGGCCTCTTACCATGAGCTCCTTATGAAGCATCGGTAATTCCTACACCTCTGGAAAACCAGGTGGGGGACGTTTGAATTGTTTTGCCTGGCAGAAGAAACCAAGTTTCAATCTGGAGAGATAATGGAGTATTTGGGAAGGATGGAGTACACCATGGTCCCATGGTCTTCACTGGCATGGGACGATGGGCAATTTTCCTTTGCTCAGAGTATTTTCAGCATCTTTACAATCTGTGACATATGCTTGTCTACTTTCCTGTATTTTGTATCAAATACTGAATTTGTAATGCAAAACTTGCAGGAGTTAGTGGGTGAGCTGCCAGAACTCTTTGCCCAACTGTAGCTAGGAAGAACTGGGAGCCAAGTCTCCTTGTTTTTCTCCCAGTTTATAAAGTTCAGGTGCTGGTTGTTGGGCTACCACAGGAGACTTAGACCAGAATTTTCATTTGAAGCAGAGCTCCGTGAAGATGTATTTGACTCCCCAAAATGGAGACCTCATTGTTTTACCCATAGAGAAGTCTCAGTGTGTGCAGTCAGACAAGTGTTGCAGTGTATACTTGGGGACTGGCAGAAATAGTTACCCTTAAAATAATTAGTAATAATTAATGATATCTGCCTTGTGAACGTGATAATACAGAATAATAACAAGAAGTTGTATTTTATGATTGTAATTCTAATCTGCAACTTCTATGCAAAGACCACTTTTGTCAATTAGATATTTTTTGTATATGAAAATGTCATATTGGCAGTCCTGTCAACTTAATTCAAGTGGTGTAAGTACAGACACGGTTTTTTAAAAATGAACAAACAAACAGCAAAAAAAGCAGTCTTGATATGGAAGTACCAGGTGTAGGGAGTATAGGGTAAACTGGTATCCACATCTACTCACACTTTATTTCATGGTTGAGACAGCCAACAGCACTACAGGTAAGTGAGAAATAAATCGGTAGCTTTTGTCAGGTGAACTCCTGGCTATCAGGAACTGGACTGAAACTACTTAATTTCATGGAGCATGGCAAACTAGCTGGTCACTGAATGACAGAATACTGTTCTCTGAATTATTAACTCTCTGTAAGCATTACAGTGTTTTATAAATTTCTGCTTCTTTCTAGTTTTACCTCTTAGCTGGTGTCGTCAAGTGAAGTTTTTTTGAGCCCTACTACAGTCATTTTGTCTTCTGAACATTTCCAAATGTACTTCCCATGGGCTATTGAAGACCTGTGATTTATGGCTTATAATGTTCTCCAGGTCAGCAAAACTGTCGTGGAGGCTGAAGACAGGACTGTGATCTGTATCAGCCGCATTAACTTTCCATTAACTTTCTGTGACTAGAACACTTCTTTGATTATTCTGCATTATTCCTTTGTACAAAATAAGGTCATTCTCTGTGTATTTTAGTTTTAACAGAACCAGACTGTCACTGGCCATCAGCTTTTGCATGCACAGACTCTCTCCTTCCTGGCAAGGCTTTAGGCCCAGATCCACAAAAGGATTAGATGCCTTAAGTGGGACTTAAGTGGGATTTAGGCATTGAAAGCCCAACCTGAGATCCTCAATATCCCCACTGAACTGCCACCTAACCTTAGATGTTGCCTAATGTGTGTGAGTGCCTACATTTTTTATATAGAACTTTCCCAGGTGGCCAAAAATCTGCTTTGGATGTTCTCAAACAGTTCCATCCTGACAAGGTTGAGCCTCTCTGCTCCCATCTTTCCCCCCACATCCCAGCAGACTCCAGAAAGCATAAGCTCCTCTTGCAAAACGGTGGCTTTCTGTCTGCGATGTGTCTCACTTTCTCCATCTGTGTCCTTGAAGGAAAGGACCCTCCAGTAGATTTCTTTCAGGAGCAGCCTGGGAACCTTGACAAAGATATCAAAACTAAGAAATTTGAGTATTACTGTGTAAACACGTAGGTCCTAGAGAAGAAGTGGGACTTCAGATGTGGATGGCCTTCATCATCTGCTACTGGCAGTATTGGACTGTCCTCTGCGCTGGCCACTCGAGAATTTGCTGGCACTGCACAAACTGAGGTAACTGGAGGGGCTGAGGGCTCCATCGCACAGGCAGAGCACCTGAAAGTTAGGTACTGGGATCCCAAATTATTATTGATCCTAGCGGTGTTCTTGGAGAATCCAGGCCCTGGTGTTTTGTAGCAGCAGTTTTGGGGTGAAGCACTTAGGGGAGGAAGAACTCTTCTGGAAGAACTTACTTAGGGTTTCACCTGACTCTGTGATATATGGCGGATGTTTTGTTTTTTTGAAAGCCAGACTTATTGGGGTGTTCCATGTGCACATCCATAAGTGACAATCGCTTTTTTACGGCTTCAGTCTCAAGAATTTCTGGAGCTGTGACGGGATTGATAGCTGTCTTGCTCTGCAGAGGCCAAAGCAAATAATGTCTTGTTAGTAGCTGAGTAAGTGGTCCTGTGCCATCACTTATTTCTCAGCTGTACTCGTGACATTTTGTGTGTTCTCAGCCGTGTCTGTTGTTTGTTTAAATCCTGCTCAGTTCCTTGATTTATCAGTTTTCTGTAGACTTTTGTTCAAGTAGTCCCAAATGCTATCCTATTTCAAATAGATGCATCCTTATCAGCAAATAGTCTTTCATCAGTAACTTTAACTCTTTCATGTAACTCTGCATACATTCACTTTGACCTTCTATTTTTTAAAAATTGGATTTTTTGTGGGGGCTGTATTTAGGTAATCTGATAGAATTTCTCCTGAATCATTCCCTCTTTTTATGCAAAAGTCATACAGGCATTTGCCTGTACCTTTTCTTCCCAGGAATAGATAAGAGCATTTTTATTTTTATTTTTTTTCTTTTTCCCCTGAAAGAGAGAGCTTTTTCTCAGGGATTTCCTAGTTTTCTAGTTTGTCAAAGATAGCTAGACTGCATGCAATCTTGATATTATTTATTGTTGCTTTTGATTTATGTATATGTGTACAATCCTGAAAACAACAATACAAAATTTGAAACATTTATATAGAAGTATAGCCTAGAAACTATACAAGCACAAAAAAAAGATATACTCTTTGAAAATTTAGGAACTGCAATCATAAAAAGCCTATATATAGTCAATAGACTTAACATGTAATAACAAGTGCTATGTGTGTTCTTTACAAAGCCTAATTGTGTTTATACTTAGGTAGCTAAAATTTCTAGGACTGTTTATGATAATGACATCTTAATAGCTAAGAGTATTATTCATGTATTTTTAAAGCTGACACGGGGACATCTGTTATTTTAATGGAGAGTATATGTTACAACTTAACCTGTAACTTTCAGTCCGCTAACTTCGTGCTTTCAGAATAGCATGCTCGAATTGTTATACACTTATTTTTGTATTTTAATACATACAAACAATGGCTTCTAAGCACATCTTTCATAATTTCAATTTGTACTTTTGCATTATTTGTCACATAATCTCAGTGTGACATTTCAAGGGTAAACAGTTACATAAAATTTGTTAGGGGCATTGTTGTGAGTGTTCCTGTCTTGCTGTTTTACCTCTTTTACTGCAGAAGATCTGCTCCTGGACTTCCACAAAGACTCTAGCATATTATAAAAAGTGATAAAACCAGGCACAAATTAGGTATAGCACAGTAAGGTGATGTAAAGAAACCCATTGCTGGCCAGTTGCAGAAGGGAGCTGGTGTTGTGAGTGTTAAATCATCATACATAATGAATGTATGACTATTGTATGGAACCAATTTTAGGTATAGGGAGTTCAGCAAATATTGTGCTTTGGTGGCTGCCAGATCACTTGCGTGCTTGCTAAACCCTATATAGAGCGCTTCCGTTTGCTGGGTTACTCATTGAGCTTTTAATAGTCAACTTAATTTTAGTTAAGGTTCAGTTTAGTAACTCTCGCAATTAGTGGAAAATACTGCCAGCATTCATCTGGTAAACCATATTACATACAACACACACACGCACAGTACATGTGGCAGTAAAAGGTAACAGATCGATTCTGATGGATCCCATCGTGACAAACTTTTAAGAATAAATTACAGAACCTTCTAATTATTGGAGGTAACCTTGCAGAAAATTGAATCTTGAGTTTGCACATAGGAGGAAGTTTGGTCTCCCTTGCTCACCATTGCTTCCCAATACCAACAGCAGCTCCGTGTGCTGGGGTCCTCAGCTACCTGTCAGTCTGTGGGCTTCACATCAGCACTGGTGAGATGCTGCTTCCGAGGTGAGCTCAAAGCCGTTGTAAAAGTGAGAGGTTTTATTTTCTGGGTAAGCTGCTGAGCCTTGTCCTGCTTGTTTGCGTTGTCTCTCTCAAAGCAGCTGAGGTACAGGAGGTAAGTCTGCTGCTCGACTCTTTTAAGGCATTTTTATGGATTGTTTTATGAGTATGGGTAAAGAACTACAGGTGAGATTTTTTTGCCCTCATATAAAATGGAGATATGACTTTAGCCAGTCAGATAGCATCCTGTGAAATGATTTACCAGGGACAGTAAGTGTAACTAAGGGTTAACTTGGAAATAAAGGCAATGGTACAACATCCAAATGCAGCAAGAGGGTGTTTTTTCTTTTTTTTTTCTTTTTTTCTTTTCCTGAATAAATAGGTTAAAATCTATGTGTCTGGCTGATGTTGCTGGAACATGAAGGCGTGTATGTTCCCACAGGACAGAGACTACAAAGAACAGTTAGACCGGTGTCTTGCCCTGTCTATGCTGCTTGTGTCTGAACTAGGATTTCCCAGATCCATAAATACCCAAAGTGCAGGTGCCTGACAAAATAAGTAGAAATTGTATAATAGAGGAGGCACAAGGGCATATGCTGTCTTGATCGTAATTGTGTCCTTTGCTCAGAAGTAATTGCCACTTATTTCCTTGTGGAGTGAGATTCAGGAGTGCATGTGCAGATCCAGTCCATTGGGCTACAAGTCACTGTCTTGAAACTATCTTGTGTGTTCAAGGTCCTATTCCGGTTAGAAATACACTGATTTAAGTGAAGGTAATAGTATTTTTTTGCCATAGAAACCTAATGTAGAAAAGGTGAGAGTGGCGATGGACCCCTGTCAAGTTGGGTGGAGAACAGGCAGCAGAGAACTCTGATTTATAGGAGGATGTAGGTGAGTGAGGATCTTTGCATATGAAATCATTCTCCAGCTGTATGGACAAGTGTACAGGATAAAGCCTTGGCTTTGCTGAGATCAGTGGGAATCCATCTCAATATCACCATAGGTTCTGTATACTCCTGCAGTGCTCTTTTTGCCAGTGACAGAGACCCCAGTACAGACTTCAGCAGAATCCTCACCATCACATTAGGTTTGATCTTTACAGGAAAGATATCACTGCTAGTAGTATTATGGAATAAAAAAAATACTGCCAAAGATAGGGGTTTAAAAGTTTTCTATTTTATATCTGTGGGACTTTTTGCAAAGGAGAGCAAGATTTTTTTTTCCCAGTTTTTTCAGTTATAGGAAACTGAGAACCAAGATTTTGGATACTAATCATAAGAAGCCTCAAAAAAGGAAAAATAACAATTTCTAACTTGTAGAATTATGTTTGCCTGTAAAGTATGTGAACTCCTTGACAGAAAGGAGTCACAAGAGATTTCAGGCAGTTATTCCTCTGTCACAGAAGTCTGTATTTAGGCATCTGTTAGCCTCCTTATTTATTCAAAACCTTTGAATATAATTTCCAGGATGTTCAGCTCTCAGAAATTATGTCAGGATAGGTCACAAGTCTGCAAATACATGTGAGGAGATGGTGAGCTTAACCTACCAGGTGAAACAAAGTTTAGTATAGCAACTGCATGAACATTTCAAAGCATGCACCTAGTTTGCTGCACGAACTTAATTATCCCTACTATAGATATGTTTGACAAACACATCTATAGCCCAGATACTGTTACTTCTCAATGGGAAATAGCGGAAGGCTTCTGTTTGGTTGCCAGTTGACCGAATCCTTCCTTCTACTTGCATTACTCTTTTCAAGGACTTCTCCAGCCTCTTTGCTTATTTGATGAACAGAAACTTACCCCTTTCTTTTTAATGATGAAAAATATTTTAAGATGAGGAATGATGCAGCCTGATGGGATGGGTGTAAAGTGATTTTTAAGCAAGTCTCATGAGAACTTAGTCCTATTTTAATCAAATACTGCCTTAGCCAACCAAAAATAAGCTTTTATCATGGTGCTTTTAACGGTACTCTGTTGTCAGCACTATTTCTCAGCAAGTATCGTGCATCCTGCATGTAATACTGCAGGGTGTTTTTGAGCATCCCAGTGTTGTTGACTTTCTCCACAAACAGTGTGATCTGAAATGTAAAGAGGCAGGATTACCCCAGAACTTCCCATTGCACAGAAACGCAAGCCAGTGCCCTGTTCTTTGCCACTAAAACGTGGCCTGCTTTTGGCAAGCTGTGGGCTTTAATAAGCAAAGACCGTGGGGAACTTTTTGGCTTTTTAAGTCTTTCTGCTTCTGTAAAGTCTGCTACGCAGAGAGGTACAGTTTTTAAATGTGGTCATTTTTAATTCCCATCCCTGGAGTCTGGCTGACAGATTGGGAGTGCGGAGGATGGGAGTGGGCTGGAAAGAGAAGCTGAAAAGACAGGATGTATACATACATTAAAATGGAGCAAAACAAAAACAAATGAACTTAGGTGAGCACAGAGGGGATCTGTTTTAGGGCCACTCTTAACTCCTGTTTTAGATGGCCTGTGGTGAAAATCATTAGCTTAAGAACATGCTATTTATGTCTCCTTTGCATTGAGTTTACATAAACTCACTCATTAGCCAGCAGTTCTAACTGGAGAGAATGGAGACAAAATTTTGGTAGATTTTTTCCTTTTTTTTTCCTGAACGATGCTATTTCCATTGCAAACCTTAAAAAAATAGCTTTGACATGCCTTCTTTTCCATACAGTTTGTATTACCTATCTCCTTTGTTCAGAAGCCGATAGGCATTGATAGATGCAAAATATCATAAATATCAGACTTAAAAATCAGAAATGTGGTTTCATAGGTGTAAATCTTGAATTTATCCACTGTCATTTGAGGTCTTACTGTGGATTCCAACCTCTGTAGCAAGGATCAAAACTTATTTGTTGACATGGTAGTTTTCTGATTTGAGAATGCAGGTGAACGTGCAGTAGTAGCTATAATAGCATGGATACATTGTGAGCTATTATTTTTAAACACAATGTGTTTGAAATGAGGTATTAAAAGCAATCAGTGTTTAGAAAATTAAGGAAAAACTATTCGTTTAATGCACTATGCATCTTTCCAAGTTGACTGTAAGAGAAGTGTGCTCATACCTGGAGGTGGTGATACAGTCTAATGGAAAGAACAAATGCCTGGGAGTCAAGAGCAGTTGGTTGCATTCTGCAGTCTGCATATCTGTGTAAAATATTTTGAGATTTCTGGATGAAAACCATTATAAAAGAGCTAAGTGTTATTTAAGCCTGCTTAGGTAGACAGTAGGTTATAGTCGGTATTGTTCTCTGGTTTGTGTGTTACCTGAATAGAGTGTGAAACTGCTGGGAGAGCCTCTTATTCTTGCACAGTGGCTCTTTTCTTCAGCCTCTTTTTTTTTGGCTTAATCACATGTTATTGTTTGCTAAAGCATACGGAAGCTATTTGTGCAATAAGGACGTGCGTAGATAGCAAACATATTGAGCCATGAACAACAACTATGTTTTTTTTATGCCTCTGGAAGAGCACTGCCCCTCTCAGTGTGTTACAGTGGGGAGATGACAGATACATGCTGTCCCATGATTGTCCATGTCGCTGGTACTTCTTTGGTGTCCTGCAATGGGCTCCCTATTCCATTCTGCTAGAAGGCCACTCTGTTCTCTCTGAATAGTGACAGGAGACAAATGGGTAGCTTCAGAGCCCTATCCATGCCAGATCTGTGTTTATGGCTGTATTAAGAAATGTGCCACTTAAAAATATAATCTCTAGGGCAGAACTTCCAAACTGCCACCAGCACAAAAGGTGCAATGTACTGGCTATGCAATATATAGCTATACTGCTGTGCAATGTAATGGCTAGAGCGGACCCCTCTTCTCTGCTGCACTATGTGCAGAAGACCTGTCTAGCAATTCAAGCAGCACGTGCTGCCCAAACACTTATTTTTCCTGCTCTGGGATGAGGTCAGCAGGCTGGATTTCTGCATATCAATATGAAGTAGACCAGTTAGTACAAGAAGCGTGCACTGTAGCTGGAGAACCTTGCTCTAAAAAAAAATCTGTAACTGCAAGTGAAGATTTCTGAAAGCTGATTGCTAATCTGGAAAAACTATGTATTTTTTTTAAAGGAATTCTCTGTGACATAAATAGATGCTGGGAAAAGCAGTCTGGGGAATTGTCACTATACGCCTGCTTCGTGACCTTCACTAAGCATCTGCTGTTTGCCACTGTCCCGAACAAGCCTATAAGCATAAGTGGCCCTTTGGTTTCACTTGCTGTGGCCGTTCTCCCAGACACAGCAGAACATAGATGACCTAGACACAGATCACAGGTATGTGTGTGTATACGTGGGCATAGCTGAGTGGTCATTCACTGTGGAATGTAGAGCAGTGGGTATGTTAACTACATCTCTTTATAATCCATTTTCTGACAATTCTGTTAGTTTTTTTCTGGCTAAGTATGAAAAATCTGTTGACTACTTTGCACTTGAGAGTCAAATTCATTAAGCTTATTTTTTTCTTGTTGCTCTTTGGGTGTCTTCTGTAGCACGAACTTGAACTCCTCCAATTCCAGCCCTGTATTTGTAATTTGTAATTCAGTTTGTATGGTCAACAGAATGCCATGGGGTGGTGCTTGATGTTGTTGTTATTAGTAATAATAATATTGCTATTATTATAATTTTGTTTAATTTACTTCTTGGCTAGTCCCCAGCTGTAAAGATAAGGCCAGGCTGTGACAAAAAGAGATGACCTAAACTTGATGTTAAATAAATAGTCTTCTATTGCCTCAAAAATTGAGACTGGACACTTGCAGTTTTAATGTCTTACAGAGCGGGGATGCCACTTTTCTTTGGTGTGGAATGTGAATGTTGCCTTTGTGAATGGCAGAATATGAAGTTATCCCGTGACACAGTCATTTCACCCAGTTGTTTTTAAGGGACTGTCCTACCTCTGAAGCATAGGAGCTTCTCAGAAATATTATTTAGTTAATTCAAAAACATAACTGTCTCCAAAACATTCTTGTCTAGAGTTTCCAGAAAGTCTATAGAGGCTTGATGCATGATGGATTTTTTTTTATCAAGCACCTGCTTTCTTTGCCTAGCTCAGTTATGCAGCAAGGTTGTTTTTACACTACTAAGAAGTGAGCAATATATTCCATATGCCACCAAGCTTTGTAAAGAATCCTGCTGATGACAATTTCACAGCTGCTGAGAAATAGGCCAAGCCTTCTCCATAAAGTGACAGTAAGGAAAAGAGTATCTGTTCCATTGGGGTTGGCCATGAGTCCTCCCCAGCTTCTTCCCCCTTGAAGGAAAATGCTAGCACTTCCAAACTATGTAACAACAGATGGTGGCAGAAACCGACTTTCACTGCAAAGCCATTTGGTCAGGAAGTATCAAAAAATGTTTTGGAATTGTGAAAATGAATTCTTGGCTGCAGGACTACCAGCAGCCTACTAGGAATGAGACATGAAGCAACTGCCTACCAAACCCAAGAACCTGCTCGGCCAAATGGCTTTGATCAAACATTTTAGAAATTAAAACCTTTGCAAATGTAGAGTCTAGACTTCAGAAGTGTTCTGTATATCATGTGTGTTATAAAAATCATGTTCTTAATTTCTAGACACTGATTGCTTGACCAGCTACCAGGAAAGCAGCCTTCAAAATATGCAGAATGACTTCCAGCTGAGACAAGCTTAATATAGCTCCTACTGGCCTAGTCAGGTGGAACCTTCTCTTTTGGCTCAGCCAATTTGCTGCCCACAGACCATGAAAGTCCCAGGGCTCTGGTAACATACAGGGACACAAAATTAATGCAGAAACAGCACAGGCCACTGTACTGATGGGTTGTGTCCAGTAAGTTGTGAGCGTCTGCGAGTTGCTGGACCCAGCAGGTTCCTTTGGTGATTTCTGTAGCTGACCAAATGCGTCTCTTTGGAGAGCGCTTTGAGAAACATAATGTGCTTCTTTTTAGAAGCACACCATAGAGGTCTGTCTGTGCCATAACTCTCTGAAATAAACAGCAACATGTTTTTCCCTTCAGCATTTCTGTTGCGACTCTTAGCTGCTCATATAGCGCCACACATTGAAAATGGTTTGAGAGAACTTCCCATAGATGTGGGACATAAATGATATTTGCCAGGCCATCTTGTTTTATCTATTCTGTTAGAAATGTATACCGAATTATACGGTAATGTCATGTCACCAGAAACACAGAGCAGATGGAAGTATCTTTCCACATATTGACTCATGTTATTCTGATGAAAGGAATTTGTTTCTCTCCTTCTGTCAAGCCTGCTAGCCTCTGGCAAAGGATGCAACCCTCAGCAAGGAGAACTTTACCAATAATGTTCAAGTGACCATCTGATTTAAATATACTACCATTGGCCGATATATTTGATCTGCATCAACAACTGTTTGGAGTAGCCATTCCAATTTTTAATGTTTGTGGAACATAACTTAAACCAAGTAGTGATGTTCCAAGTTGAGGAGACCTCAGAGAATTAACCCTTGGGGAAGCAGATATTCAGCTTTTATAAGGAAACCTTCAAGGCCCCAATATTGGACCCTTTGGAGACTAATCCTAACAGAAGAAGTACCAGGTTTCTGACCTATGCTTTTATGTAGAAAAATGACACCCACCACAAACCCTAAGTGCTGTATATTAGCTACCAAAAATATGGTTTTCAAACCATGAGTGACGTTTTGACAAATAAAATAACTATAGATGTGCCATGGGCAACTGAAAAGCAGATTTCTTCTGTATTTCTGTTTGTTACGAGTTGTATTTCAGTTGATGAGAGCACAGTTCTCAAAAACACGTGAAACTGAAGTCAAAAGGGAGTCATTGTAATCATTAACTGACTCACCTTCTGGATGTGACAAGTAATGAACCAGTCTAAACTTGCCTGGAGCTTTCTTTGGGACAATACCCACAGGGGAAACCATCTTATGCTCAAGTGAAGCGTTATCAAATGGGCCTTCTATTTTCCCCAAATGCTAGCTCTTTTCTGTCTTGTCTCTAACCACCTGAGGACATATAACTGCTGATATCAGCATCCCAGCCAGCATTTGCATCTCGGGGCTTAAATACAGGATAGTAAAATCCCCAACACAGCCTTTTTTCACAAAAATTGTGTATGTTTTTTGTTTGTTTCTTTTCTTTTTTTTTCCTTACTAGCCTGCTCTCACAACCTGGGAAACGTTTTATCTGCCCACACTGGGATTTTTGCATTTGCAAACCTCTTTAACCAGCATTTGGCGCTTTCCACTTTCTTACCTTGATTTGGATGACTGCCTGAAGCACCTGCTAATGGCCTGAAGCGTTCAAGCCGAAATTTGCAGTTTGTGTCCCACACGCACTCGGACTGTTTGTTACCTGCCTTCTGGAGCACCTGCTACATGGTTTAGGTTTGAGAGCGTGCTCTCTACCTGCTGACAGCAGCAATCCTCACAGCACTGGCTCTCCTCAGCTTTGTCCTGCTTTCTTCACTCCTTTCCATAGCCCCTACTTCAGCTTTGCTTTGGCCTTCAAGGTGACATCGATGTTGCCCTGCTTATTCTAATGCTTGAATGAAGAACAGGGTTTCCCCCAGTACAGAGGAACAAAGGTGATGCAAAGGGGAAATCAGTCATTGTGGTAATCTTAAAACCTTCACTGTGGCACTTACTAATTTTTTAAAATAAGATTTTATAGGTAATTGTTTCAGCTTGCTGAAATCAGCTTGTAGATGAGTGGTGGTCAGAAGCTGAGTGGCAATTCAGTGTTCAAGAAATGTAGGAAACAGCATAGCCATTTCACAGAGAAGGACCAAAAGAAACCTGAGAGACCTGAGGAACGCTCCTCCCTTTCTCCTGCTCCTGCTGCCTTTTGAAGATCTCTTTGTACACTTTTCCATGAGGTTGCTCCTGATGCCTAAACATAGGGAAAGGTGCTACAATTAGCTCTATAGTCTGCATTTCACGAGAAAATCCTTCTTGGCAAGGGGCAGTCCTAATGGAGGCTTTCATAAGTAACAACTTCCAAGAGGGAATTTTCCTTCCATTCTGCCTTGGGAAGCATCACCTTTTCCAGAAGTCTTGGTCTGTGCAGAGGGTATCATTTGCATGGACCTTCCCTTTCCAAAAATGTTTGTTTTCTCTGTTAAAAGGTTGCCGTTAACAGCTACAGAAGAAGTTGACATATTGACTTCCTGCCTGGGCATTTACGCCTACATTACCTGCCCCTGCCCCTTTACAGGCAGGATCGTCTCTTTACCAACGAGCTATGTTCCTTAATACAGCCACACCATGACCTCCGCCCACCTTCCACATTAGTGCTGTGTGGTGTTTCCCCCAGGATCCAAAGCATCTCCCTACATGCCTGAGTTGCAAACCAGAGCTTGTCTGCACCAGCGACATCTCCTCTTGCAGAACTGGGCAGGGCAAGCACTGATTTCTTTCCTCCTTGCTTTCCTTTGGTTGCCTCAAAATAACCCTAATTAATTTTGTGGAGAGTTTAGTTTGCTCCCATGATGGGATTGCTCTTTGTGCAGATCTCTTGCATGCTATATTTAGGTGTGGTTTTTGGAACACCATGTGACCCGAATCAGATAACTTCTGAACTACTAATCGTGTCTTTGACACTGACTCCCTCCATGGCTTTGGGGTATTTTATGGTTGTTTTCTTACATACAGAATGAAAACAGATACACCTCTCTGCCTTGTAAAAGCTGCTGCCAGGTCTAAAAAATATTTAAGATATTGGTTTAAGCTAAATTTCGTTTTATTATTTCTACTGTAGTTATAGTTTTATTACTTCTTGAATGTCTAACTTCAGAAAATGTTTTTTTACTATCTTAATATTTCTTAATGGATGACTCTGTTTCACTCTTTTAAGAGAAAGAAACAAGTTTCTTCTGTGTTTGTAGATGAAAATTGGGCAGAGAGAAAAACATCTAAATGTCCTCATTTCCTGCCCCACACCAACTTTCTTCCTTTGTTTGCTACCTCCTTGGTCCATACGAAACATCGACCTGAACTGTTTTCCCTTGTGTTAGCTATGTTCCTTTTCTTAACAACGGAAGTTACTTATCTGCATCTTTTTTTCCTGATTCTTCAAGTTACGTGGTCTGACTTGTATCCTGCCATCATCTGCTGCTCGAGACCACTCAAGCCTAGAAGAAGCCAAGTTCCCTTTGGTTCTGCATCCATCATGGCTGAGGCTTGGAGCCAGTCACTCATTTCAAGGCATCATCTCTTTGTTGCTCATGTCCGTAATTGCCACTTTCCACATCTTGGCTACTTCTGCAGGGATCTGTGTCACTGGCACTTCTTTTGGTTTTACCTTTTTTGCCTTGACCTCTTAGGATTTTCTGATAGACAACTGGATCAAAAGGCCTTTTTGGCCTTCAGTAGTTGGAAAGGAGCTTGGTTTGACCAAGTAGATAGTCAGATAAAGAACAGGAGAAATTATGGAAGTACTTCTCATCCTTTAGGAAGCGGTGGACAGAAAGGAAGAGAATCCTTCAAATTTATTAAGTCGAATTATACATAGTAGCTCTTTTTTTCCTTTTTCTCTTTTTATTTTAATGACTTCAAAATTAAATCATTTGCCCAAATGCTGCTTCTTTCCCTCCTACAACAGCAGTAAAACCCAAAATAATATATATAACAAAGATCAGTTTTGAGAATAAGGCAGATAATGAAATACCTGCCAAAGACTGCAATATGAATCTGTTAGTTTAAAAAAAAAATTCTTCTGTTTGAATCTCTGAAATGTAACTGTACCAGACTAGTTGGGGAAAATTTGTTTGAAGATGTATTACGTTCCACGATCAAATGGAAAAAATGGCACCTGTCATCATATTTAGAAAACAGCTGGGTAACATGGCCAAGTGCCATGGTCTCTTTTCACATGGCCTTTATGCTGAAACCATCCAAGCTCCATTCTCGGCAACTGGAGAAACCCTGTGCCTTTAAATGGTTACAGAAACATCTACGTAGGGGCCAGCTCTTGTTGCAGCAAAGCCTGCTTCTGATGCTTCTAATTAGCAGTTAATGGATTATACTTTACTTTTATAACCAACCCAGCAGGCACTCTTCTATAGTATTTTTCAGCTATTTTTGGTAGAAGATATATGCAGTTGCACTGCTCTTCAGGCTTCCATTTTGAGCATGCAGAAAATATTAGAAATAAATCGCTATTTGAGATTATTTTAGCACAAAAATGCTTAATTTAAGTCCAATTAAGCATTTTCTAAATGTATTTTCTTTAATATCTTAGAAAAACTGTAATGGGTTAATTCTGCTATCTGATCTAGACTTTGATGCAGAATCTCCTAAATACATACATATTGTTAATTAAAATATTTATATACAAAATGAAAAGCCTGGGTTTTTTTTAAATTTGCAAACACAGTTCCAATATGTATTCATTTAGGAAAAAAATTTGTTTTTTTCCAACTAAACACAGTAGATGCTTTAGAAGTTAGATGGGCTTGAAGAAACGAATGATTTTTTTCATTATAATAGCAGTGAGATTAGTAACTTCAAATTTTTTTAAAGGTGTATGTGTGTGTGCATTATGTGTATATACACAATATGTGCATAGTACATATGTGTCAAGAGTATGTATACAAATCTGTGCATGTGGACTTATATTTATTTTTAATAAATAAATACATTTACATAGGTTTTAAGCAAAAGATTATACGATTCCCCCCTCAGGCAGTTAATTTTGGTGCCAATTTTTAGTCAGAAGCCCAGCTCACTGATGCTGCCTTTGAACCCACTCTTTTCACTCAGGCCACACACTTGCAGTAGGACAAGGTCTAACACTGGTGAGACAGGAACAGGAGGGGGAGCTCTCACTGCACCAGCCAGGAAAGGGGAGGACAGGGTACCCAAGCCAAGGGGAGCAGCCACCAGCTGCTGTCAGGAGAAGGGGAGCTGCACCCTCACTCTGCTCCCACTTACTGTAGTCCCTTCACCACAGTGAAGTGGAGAACTGGGCTTCTCCATCCCTTACTCATATAACATCCCGGCTGAGGAGGAGGCCAGCTCTGCAGGAGTCAAAGAGCTGTCATTCTTCTGTCCCTCACAGCCCTTGCCTGTGCTGTAGGTGTGGAGTAGAGGGATGTCTGCTGAGCAGGGCCAGTCCCACTTCATTCCTGGAGCAGAACCTCACCATTTAATCCATTTCTTGTTTCAGCTTTCTCAGGACAGTGCAGCAAGAGACTGCCCCTTGCTTGAAGCAAGGCCATAGTCAACCTTCTTTGAAATTATTTCATGTTTGCTCACTTGTAATCGGCCAAAGCTATTCTGAGATGCTCCAATGTGCTGTTACCTTTCCCTTAAGAAATAATGTGAAGATCAAGAGATTCCAGTATTAACCTTTTTTCCCCACTCCAAAAGAGAGACATTTCCCCTTGAGTCTGGTAAAAACTCTGTGTTCTCCCAAAGCTTCCACAGCTGTAAAGTCCATCATTTTGCCAGCACTGTCTCATCACAGTTCTTTATAAACTCAATTTGGGGTGTACAAGGACTGCAGGAATAGCCTCTCTCTAACCTCTGTCTGAAGTGCCAGCCAAAGCATGTGGCTCTGTAGAGCTACGTTTCTGACTTCCACACCAGAGTGGTGAAAGCAAGACTGAGAGATCACCAGTTCAGCGTCAGCATCCCGAGATCTGCATCAGCCAGAGCTCTGGGGGCACTTTTCCTCTCCCCAGTTTCATCTCTCAGCAGTTTGTGCTGGGACAGGGTAAGCCAAGCTTTGCAGTAGATGAGGTTATCAGGGAGAGCTTCATCCAGAAGAGTAAGGCTCCTTCAGGCAGGTTTTGGTTTGAGTTCTCAAAAGGTCAGCGTGGGAAATTCCCCATCAAAGCTGAACTTTGATGTTGGCAGCAAAGACAGATTCAGAAGTTTTGGGAACTTTTTTTTTTCTTCCTTTTAATTATATGAAACGCGGGAGACCTGTGAATAGGATATTTTTAGATTGCACATTCAAATATACGGTATCATAGTATGACAGCAAATTAAAATTCTTACCTTTTTTTATTATTGAAAGAAATGTACTGTAACTCATAGTGGAAAGTTTGAAGAACAGTATGCCGCTCTGCACGGAAACTCTGCTTTTGCAACTAAATTAAACATCACTAGTTGCTCTCATTTAGATGAACCCTTTTGGAAGTTCTTTTTTTAAAGCTAGCGGATTGGACTTCTAATTTTAACTCCTATGGTTTATAATTAGAAACATTTCCAAACTTGTTTACAAACACCTGCACTTGACAGCGTGTGTCTGCAATTTTAGAAGGACTCACTTGTCACTTCCACTGGGGTTGAGAGGGCAACTGAGTTCTTTGTGTTTGTACAGTTAGTTTTAGGACACTGGAACAAAAGTGCGTTTTGTAAAGTATGGTTACAAATTTGTGAGGTTTTGCAAAGGGGTTGCTTGCACATAATCAACAAATAGGTCTTATTGATGAATTATTTCAAAGTCAGAAGGATTGTTAGTGGTCATTTGGACCAAGACTCAAACTGACATCCAAAGGAGAAATTTCAACAACTAATTTTAGGAATTTGGTCTCTCAATTTGAGAAGAAGGTTTACAGGTTTTCTGTATTTATCTCTTCTTCAAACATACTGCTTTCTTGCCAGCTGTCCTTCAGAAGTTATTCTTAAAGAATTTAAAGTGACTTTTGAATAAATTGTTGAGTTGATTTTTCATGCAAAGTTAGAAGTAAGTTGCTGAACGTGCAGTGAAGCAACAGAGCTTGGTTCCCCTCAAGCTTGAGTGGGACGTGTATTATGCAAGTCTGTATGCAACTGGTTTGCAGTAGGGCTAATATACTATGTTATTGGTCAAGTATATAATCATGTTAGAGGTAATCAAAATACTTAATAAAAAAAATCCTTTGGCTCCTTGTTATGTTCTTTACAGCTGATTTTTAGCTGCATTTCATAGGTTAACAGTGTTGCTTATCAATTTTTAGTATGCTAGGAAAGCTTATCCTTGGTAAAAATGGATGCTGCATAGGAGGGTGTCAGGAAGAACCCTCCAAATATGCTTCAAGGGTACAGCTGAACCATAGGCAGTCAAAGCAGACTTAAGCATTAGTGGCATAAGGTGTCCTATTGATTGCTTTATGCTCTTGTTGTTACTAATTAGTATGAAAAACTCCAGTTAATTAGACCAGCCTGTTTGGCTGTTGTGTCCTCTACTGGGAAACATGGTCAACCTTAGAGAAAGTCCAATATAGGAGAGGATAAGGAGGCCACAGAGCAAAGTAGTTTTTATTTTCTGCTGTTTTGTTTTCCAAAAAAACCACCGACCTGGATCCAGACGAGGAATCCATGTTAATGTCAAAGGATCGTGTCCTCAGAGGTGCTTATGCTCTATCAATTTCACTGAGAGTTGATATAAGGAATTAGCGGCACCTAAATACCTTTGTGTATGCGTGTTCTTTGAAGTTAAACCTGTAGTTCGCAGACTGTATCTTGTGCTTGACCTCTCTGTGGAGCACACAGCATATACTCACTGGGGGCTCTTCTAAAGCAATTGCTTATAAGTAAACAAACAGATAATTAATTAAAGCTTTTGGACTACAACATACAGGTCTGAAGAATTAGGTTTTTTCCATCTGTAAAACAGCTGTGCCTCGTAGGTGTATTTCTGAATTCCTTTAAGGCAATATGATTTTAACAACCGTTTGGTTTCTATGGCAAACAGACTTTTTTTTTTTTTAAATTTACTCTTTAAACAAGTAGGCTAACCAAAATTATGGTGTTACTTAGATAGTTCACAGCATAATTTCTTAGCAAGTATGGCTGCAATTAATAAATTATGTTGTAACCACTTGAGGCTGTTACCATCTTTGAAAATAGCTTCAAACACAGTTCCAGTATTGTCAGGGTCCCAGTTAATCAGACTTAAAAATACCTGATATTTTAGAAATCTCTCATGGTTCAAATATGACCACAGAAAATAGACTCAAGTGGAATTTAATGCTACTTCTCGCTTAACTAGAAACTTCTATTTTATTGTGAATTCTCTCTGGAGATAGCACTTTCCCAACTGATTAAATGTCACTTCATGCCAGTGTTTTCATTTTTTTTCTATTTTTGTTTGCTTGTGTCATCTCTATGCCCGCTTTCCTAGGTGTTAATATGTAGAAATGTTTCCAAAAGGTTAGGGGAGGCTCAAAAGCAAGAACTATGCAAGTGTAGAAAGACCCGCCTAGCCAGCAATGCCTTGAAAACATGCAAAGCCCTCTTTGATGTCAGAAGTCTCGATTGACTGTGAAGCTGGTGACAAGCTTTCTCAGATGCACATGATAAGGAAGGAAGACCTCTGTGGAGGTCTAACTTGTAGAGACATCTACAAGTACAAGCCTTACCAGTTCTGTGGTGTGAATCTTTGGGTGGAGTGTATGGTGTATGCATGAAATGATCCATTCTCAGGGTAATCTCCCTGGCTCCTACAGGGAAACAGCATGGAAAAATCTCTCTTTTGGTGATTTTAAAGGGATATGGTATTCCTCAGAAAGTGGTAATTAAGATAAGTTGAGAAGTCCTGGAAAGAAGAGAAAAGGGCTTCGGAGTCCTGCTTTGATTCATCTCGCCATAACTCTCACTTCAGGTAAAATTGTTGGTACCTGGGCATATGAAGGTATATTACATACCATGATATATCATGAGAGGGGAAGCTCTGGGAGGCAATATCTGGTTGCAGTTAGAAATCAGCTGTGGATGTAAGGTGACTGCTTGCGTATTGCCAAAGGGGGTTAAGATGGTTTCCCAACCCATGAAGTCCCAGCACTGAAGTTACAGCTGCATCCTCAGGGCTGGAACACATTGCAGATCCCTGACATGCAGATCCTTTGCTTACTTCTACCGTAGTACATAGCTATAAACCAGTTTTTGGAAGTCCATGTGTAGGTGTAAAACATGCATTTTCCCTAGAAGTAATGGAGGTAGAGAGGACTGTGGCTATTACTATGGCTTATTGCAAATTATCTGTAGCTTAAATTTTTGCAGCTTCTTATTACTGATGCATATGCTTTATATGAGCAGCTGTTTGATATTTCTGAAGTAATCCTGTGTCATAAAAATGTGGTTTTCCTTCTTAAAGAAACTGTTACATGCCAGTTATACCCCAGCTGAAGGGACCTGGAGTGAATGTGTATGAAATGAAACTGCTTCAGGATAACCTGCCTTGGTTTAGGGACAGTTAATGATAAATGTGTTTTTGTGACCTGTCTGCCAACTATTTGTACACTAATTAGGTCCTGTTTTGAAGACAGAGCACGTGAGCTGGTAAGAAATCCTACGTACAGGATGGAAAAGTCGAGGGGATTTTTGTCTCTAGTGAGTGCAAAATGCAGCATCACCTAAATGTGTACATTATTTCTGGGTAGCGTATGAACCTCTTGGCTCATATGGAGACACATCTTAAACTGACTCAGGGGAGTAGTCGTAACCAGCTAAGGTGCTCAAGAGTAGGGTGCTGGGGAAGAAACTGAACTGACTCAAAGCATAGTAATAGTTTTTAACTTTATATATAATGACTTTCACAACACAGTAGAAAATTACCTTTATGACTAGTGGCAGGACCTGTTGTATAAGTAATCCAGCCATGGTGCTGGTTGGTACCTCGCTTTTCACTTGAACCTCTCTGCAATGCAGGTCTTGGAGGAGTGAGTGCCTGGCGCAGTCTCTGCCTGGCTCCTTGGTAAGTTATTCGAGTCTGTCTTTCTGTACAGTCACTTTCCAAACTGCTGAGTAAAAATAAGGAAATTTTTCATAGACTTCTTTAAAAGTGAGCTGCTAATCAATTTTTCTTATTATTTTATGCCCTGTGATTTTTACACCACCCCTACCAGCTGGTTAATCATGCAAAAGCTGAACACTTCATTAGCCAGAACATGTTTGCCCATGGGCATTTCTGTAGTAAATTAGTTCTTTCTATTTATACAGGTAAGTCATGGCCAAAAGTCTTTAAGGTGCCAAAGGTAAGGGTTCAAATTAAATTCTTTTTCTGACTTTTCAAGAGAACTAGGCTTTACTTCGCGTGCTGTTGATTTGAAATTACTTTTGAATTAAAAATAACATGGATAAAAGAGCATTCTCGGGCTGGTCTGAAATACATGGTGTCTTTCTGGATTTCAGATTTGGCCTTTGTAGTGCAGCCTGCATTAACAAAAAACAACACAAAACCATATTTATATATACACACAGTACCTACATCTACATGCAGAGATTCTGTTTGTTTGAGTTACATGTGGCATATTGACCAGTGTTTTTCCTTTTTTACTCTGTGCCTTTTAAACTATTAATTGAAAATACGTGGTTTGTAGATGCTTTTTTCCCTCAAATCAAATGGTGCCCTCTGAAAGCCTAGTTTAGCTCGACAATGAATTTCACTTTCAAGCTTTGGCCATTGCAATATTGTTTGAATGCCACCATTTCCTGCAATCAATGTAATTTTATATCTACTTGGAATAGAAAGTCAAGATGGTGATTGCCTTAATTTAACTCAGTGTTGTATTCATTAAGGAGCTGATCCCGAATTCCTTTCAGATCAAAGTCTGTCTTGATTTCAGTGGAACCTTTCAGTGCACAAGGTGTGCGGTAGCCTTCTAAAATGTTGTCATTGTGACTAGTGAATAAAAACTAAATGTGTTGCTAAATTTAGGCTGTTGCTCATGTCAGCTTCCTTTTCTAAATGACGGTAAGTGCATTCCATAAATAGCGTGCCTCTTATGTTGTCATATCTCTTTGGCTTGCTTTGCAGTATTTTACAGGATATTTGCAAATGTATTTTGTGTTCAGTAGGCAGGGGATGAAAATAACACTACTCATTGGGACTCCATTAACCCATAGCTAATGAGGAACCATTTCAAGGGCTGGATGAGTGTAATTCAGATTAGCCTGCGTGCCAGGCTGCTCTGCTCCTGCTCAGGCTCGTGCCGTGCTGTGCTCTCGCCGTGATCTGGAGGGACGGAGGCCGCTGCGGCACAGCTGGCGCTCCGGCACGGACTTTTGTCGGTTAAGTTTTCTGTGCTTCAGTTCCCCTTTTTGGAAGGTAGGAGAGAAGAGTGAGTGAGTGTGTGTGTGTGCGTGCCCGCGCGTAGGTAGGTGACAGTGATCTTGACCTCCATAGTCAGGTGTTTTGAGATGTAATGAAATACTCTACAAACACTATACTTGTGCTCGCTGGTTGATAGCATTGTTACTTGTAGAAAAGGGTACTACGTGATGACAGTAAAGGTGGTCCAGACTGGCCCTTAATTAATTTTATTTTCAAAATCTATATTAGTGACTGTCATGAGGGCAGCTGGGCACTTTACATCAATAAAATAATCAATTTAAAAAATGTGTAGACCAGAACTCTGTGTTCACTAACAAAACTCCTGTTCCCTGTTACGACTAAAGGTCAGTCCAAGGCTGGCCAAGCAGGCAGGACTTGCATTTCTGCGCCTCGGCGGTTGCCAGACGCAGCTCTGGCGGAACACCACCGGCAGCAGCTTCCAGATGCCCGCGGTCTCTGCAGTGAACGTCTTGCTGCTGGCCAATGGCTTGTTAACCCCCTGCATGTCTCGAATCAGTTTCAGGACCGATGGAGAAGGTGGAGAAAGACGTGTTTGGAGGCTGGTTGCAATTTAAAATGCAACTTTACAATTTGCAAGCAGCCCACTGAAGTGAAGGAAACGGGGACTTGGTAGGAGCTGTGCTGCTGGAGTAGAGAGAGAGAGAGAAAGAGACCTCCTTCTGAAGAGCAGGCTAGAGTTCTCTTAACTGAAGAAACTTTATTGATGATAAATGTTACATTATGTAAGCGTAGCAAATTCTCTAGGAATATAATGCTTCCCAGTTTTTTCTTAACGTGTGTTAATATTTTATGATACCTGTGCATTAAGAGCCAGTTCCTACAATGTTTAAGTGAGTTTGGGCTGCTAAATTGCCTTTATGGACTTTTAAAAAAACACTACCGGTCACTATGGATTAGCTAAATTCCCAATCTTGTTTAACATGCTGATGAAATAAAATCAGCTTGTTTCTGTTTTGAATGCATTAAGTGAGCATATGTAATTAAATTAAATGTTGTTGCAAAGCTGCATTTTATTTATTTGCATTAGTACATTTGGGGCAATAATCCCACTTTAATAGATGTCTGATTGTGCAAACAACACTGAAACTATGAGTTCCTGGACACCGATGTAATTTTTCAAATGTGAAATTATAATATATTTTAGTGTCTTGAAATCCAATTGAACTCAAGCTGAGCTTAAAAATCCAAGATCTGATTCAGGAGAATTCAGTCCCATCTGGCCGGTGGGTAGCAGGTGTGCAGTTGTGCATGTGTGTGTAAGGGAGGAAGGTGATTGCAGGGAGTGAAACATTTCTCCTTTCCTGCAAAGCTTTAATGCCAGTTTAATGCTGTGATCTGAGGCTCTCTGCAGTTTTAAGTTCTTGCGTAATTACCAACATCTATTGTTGGTCTCCATTTCTATACAAGATAAGGGTGATGGTGAATGGCAGAAACAGGTAAGTGTACAGCATTATGGAGAAATACGGTTTATGATTCTTAAAGATTTGATTTAGTTTCTGATTGCACCCAAGACACTTCATATGGGAGAGTGCGTTTTTACAAATTGATACCTATGTGACCCTTGAAGACTGAATGAGAAGAGTTTCATTGTGGTGTTCAGTCTCAAGTTCTTTTTGAGAGTTGTGTTCCCACCGCAACATAGAGAAGGCTTGTTTCATCTGTTTATTTTTGTGAAAGCAAAGAAGATATATTATGCAATTTCTGTTTTCAGCAGAAAATAGACATGTTCTAGATTTTTTGTATTACTGTGATTATAATGAAGGAGAGGTTTTTTAATCTTTAGAAGTCTTTTAACAATCTGGTGGATACTTCAAGCAACTCTAAGGCCTCACTTTATACCTTGTAACCTTCAAGAACTTGTCCCAGCTATTCTCATTTTCCTCTTTCGCCTTCCCTTTCTTTATCTTTTTGATCAGAGGCTGCCAGTTACCCTCTGCCTCTGCCTGGAAGCTTTTTACTTAGGAGATTTAAGAACCTGCTCTTCCTTGACTTTTAGCATTAGCTATCAAGTCAGCTTACTTTTACACTCCTCTCAACTCTGACTTTTCCAACTTTTAAATATTTCCTGTTCCTTTTATTTGTCTTCACTGCTGTATAACTTTGTGCTGGAAAGTCTTTCAGCACGTGTGGTTTTAATGGGAGTTAAATGATAGGACAAGGGGTAACGGACACAAGCTGGAACACAGGAGGTTCCACTTAAATTTGAGAAGAAACTTCTTCTCAGTTAGGGTGACAGAGCACTGGAACAGGCTGCCCAGAGAGGTTGTGGAGTCTCCTTCTCTGGAGACATTCAAAACCCGCCTGGACGCCTTCCTGTGCAACCTCATCTAGGTGTTCATGCTCCGGCAGGGGGATTGGACTGGATGATCTTTCAAGGTCCCTTCCAATCCCTAACGTTCTGTGAGTCTGTGATCTGTGATTCTGAGTTAGCAGGCAAAGCACTATTTACTTAACAAAATAAGTAAGCAAACAGTCTTACTCCTTTTCTAGTTTTTGACTTCACACTACTACAGTAGATGACACTTTGCTACCGTATTTCACAGGGTTTTTTCATGGTGAACTGACTTAATTTCTAACGTAGACTCGAGCTGGTGCTGTGTTGCCAAGGGAAGTCCATCTGGTTTGGCAGACAAAAAGATAAGCATTTCTCTGGACATCCCTGTAAAGATCTCTCTTTTATTTGCTTGCTTTATGAAGTTAAATAGAAGAGGTCACCCCCTTTGACAGAGCAGATTCTTTTTTTCTAGCAATAGGGCTTTGCATGAAAACATTTTTTATTAAGCAAGTCATCCATACTGCACCGTAGGCTGTTTGAGTGTAACAGTATGTTACAGTCTGCAAAGTTAATGCAGTTAATATTCAACTGAACTTTTGGGGGGTTGCTAATCCCTTAGGCGGGCTTAGCAGAAAGGGCAAACATATTTATAGCACTTTGAATCAGACTGCAGCGAACAAGTAAGAGTATGTGTTATACCATGCAAATGTTATACAATTTCAGGAAAGCTCAGTGCATAATCATCTTTTAATAGTACTTAAGTTAGTGAAATATCTGATCTGTAAGCATCAGAGTTGTTGGTCAGTGGACAACAGGTTTGTTAAAATGAGACTATATGAAAGGTCTTGAGATTGCTGTTCTGGTGACAAATTCTGCAAGTTCTGAGCAGATTTATGGGCTGTTTAATTAGGAGCGAACTGTGTTCTTTAAGCTCTGTTATTTGTATTATTCCCTAATAGGATTTTGTTGGACTTTGTCACATATCTGGCTATGACTGAGTGCGTGCGGGGTCGTCAGTAGCCTATTCCATATAGATCACAGCCTCTTGCTATCTTTGTAGAAGATCATTCCCGAATGAACTTTCTTCTGGAGTGGAAGAGTGACACTGGATGGAGTTTGCTTTGGTTAGAGCGAAACTGGCAGTGCATTGGGCAGAAGAAATGAGAGTTAATTCACAAGTTGCGGGAAGTTCATGGAGAAGCTGAAGTGCTCAGAATGAGAATGTCCAACAAGGAGGGTCACATTTCTGTGAGACAGAAACTCTTCATATTTATGTCATGGATGAAACTTGCATTGAGCACATGAAGGCCCTGTAATGCTACCAAACAATCAAGAGCCAGAGAAAAAGAAAATATCATCTTCCACAGAATTTATAGAATCATAGAATTGATTTTGTAGAGATTTTAGTCTAATAAAAAAGAGGTCCATCAGCTGGTAGTCAACAAAAAGTCACTTGTACTTTTTTTTCAGAGAGAGACAGGTTAAATAACTGCTAATGGCTGCAGTCAGTATGGTAGATTTTTAAGGTGAACTTCTGTTGCCATACAATCGTAGAATACAAGCCTGGCAAAGTGGCCATTTTATTCTAATTAAGATTTTTGGTATATTTTACATTTTGACTACTTCCTCCATTTTTTCTTGATTTTAAATATAGAAACAAGTGACTACGACTTGGAACTTGACCTTAAAGAGGGCTCAGGTGCCTGAATTTATGCACGTACTCAAGTAACTTGTTGATTTGTGTCCTTATCTGCACCCACTGCTTTCCCCTTTTTTTTTTGTCTTTGTAAACCACATTGGCCATTCATAGCCATTCAGGAAAAAAGTCCTACAAAATAATTAATGTATCAGAACTGTTAAGAGAAATCGAACTGTTTTGATAAAGATTTTCAGATATTTTTATTTATTGTATTTTCAGTTAAAAATAAAATGACTGAATACCAGACTATGTTAAAATTATATATTGGAGTTGTTTATATCTGAAATGCCAGAAAATAACTAGTTTACTATATGCAAAAATTCAAATTCCAGAATATATTAAAATATTAGCTCAAAGGTCAAAAGCCTCTCCCAAGGAAGAAAGGAAATGAGAGGGGAATTTGGGCTAATCAGGTTGAGACACCAGTAGGCCTGTAATGGGTGCACAGGGATGATGTGGCTGACTCTGACATGAGTTCCTTTGCTTCTCCATCCTGAATGTCCCCAGCTTGTCATTGGATCAGCATCCATGCAAATCCTAAGCGAGATTCAGCCTTATGCCTCAACATCTATAACAAGATGCCGTAACATTTATATCATTTTATTAAACAGTAACTACAGACTTCCATAGTAAATGCCTGACTTCACAGACTCTGCTGATGAATGTGTGCTGGATCTTAGCAACACATCCTGCAGCCATCTTGGAGCTTAGAAACAAATGAAACCACCTGCAGTTTTATTGGGAAAGCAAAGAGTTAACACTCTAGTGATGGTAACTGTGATAAAAGGGGGGTGTGTGTGTGTGTGTGTGTATGTGTGTGTGTGTGTTAATGTGCCATACTCTTATACATTTATGAGCTCTTTTTATAGTAGCATTCCCAGGAGCAGTTCAGGTCCAATCAGGACTGGTATGCCATTGTGCAAGGTGTTGTTCTAATTCATGTGTAAATGTGGAGTGGTTGCTGCCCTGAGGATACTACAGTGAAATTACAAACAGGATATAAAATAGTAGGAGGTGTGGAGGAGAAGGAGGACAGCTTCAGTGAGGTACACTTGGCTCGTTGGGGTCGCAGTGCATAGAGCCTGATACCAAATGCTGAGCATTTCATTTATAAGTCTGCTGCCTTCAAAACAATTAGCCTTATTGTCTTTTGTTTGTGGCTTAGTTATTTAAACAGAAATGTAGAAAATTTGAAATTAACTGCTCCTGAGATCCTTCTTGCCTCCTGTTCTGTCTCTCACAATGACCAACCCCAGGCACCTCAAGGAAAGTTTTAAGAGCCTCATAATGGGCAGACATGGGATAATCTTTTCTCTACACGGTCTCATCCTAATCTTTCATTATTAGAGATTAATTTAAGCTTTGAAGCATGAGGTTTAAAAAAAATATTTGTTGTTCCCCCTCCTCCACCGTCAACCTTGTTTGAAGTGTGAAGTATCCTCCCAGGACCGTGATCTGAGCTGCTTTTGGGGTTGTCCTACCTGCTCCTTGGTGTGCTGACCAAATATGGAGCTCGGGAACTACTGTTGTGGTTTTGCTTGCTCTGATGTCAGAATGCACTGGTAGATCCTCTTCCGCAGGGAGGTGGGCAAAGGCAGAAGCATTTGAGCAGTTATGGCCTGGGTGTTCCCATGTCGCGGTATGTCAAAGCTGTGATGCTGCAGCTGGATCTCTCCTTTCTTTTAATATTTTAGTGACAGTAAAGCACAATAGGAAATAACCATAAATAAATCTGGGAACCTTTGTATTAATTTCTTTCACTAGCTGCGTACATATGAGCAGCTTGCCATTTGCTTATGTGAATCTTGTCATAACAATTTTGGGAAGTGATTTGTTAATAATCAAGTTCTCAGAACAGCTCTAAACCAGTAATTGATGTAGGTCTGGATAAAGCAAGCCTTCCGCCTGCCTATTTTGTGGAGTATTTTTGGCAAGTTTCAAGCTAGCGTGAAAACTAGCCATCAGAATAAAATTTAGGACAGCTGGGATGCTTTGCAGTGAAGACTTTTGGCTCCACAGTTCAAATAATCACAATAGCAGCTCAATTTAGCCTTTGGCTGGATAGGTTTGGCAGGGCACAATGAAAAATAATTATTTCATGGCCTGCTTATTTGTCCCTTAACAAACAGACTCTCTGACCTATGCAGGCTTATGTAAATATGCTGCCCTATGTGGGGTTGTAGAGCACTGTCATGTCCCCATTTGGAAATACATTTTATTTCACCCTCGTGTTACAAAGTTTTTTTTAGAGTTCTGTTTGGGAAGCAAAGAAAGGGAGAGGCAGTATTGGATACTGAAGCCCAGACAGCCAGGCACAGAGTCTAAAAAGCCATCTAACAGTCGTCTTTCTGAAAACACATCCATTAGTATGCAGTGTTTTCACTGCTGTAATAATAAGAGCAATCATGATACGAACAAGTCCGTCTCTTCACAGCCTTCCCATGCGGCATGGAGAATGACAGCTCCTGAAGCATTTGGATATTTGCCTGAATGTATGCTGCTTAGCTAACCATGGTTCAACTTGCTCTCCATCTTACGGCTTCCTGGATATCCTTCTCAATTGTTTCAGTGACAGCTTAAAATGTGAGACTTGAAGGGGGGAGATAAAAGCTTAGTGAAAGGTTTTTTGTGTGTGTATTTAAGGGGAAGTTTTATTACACTTGATGATGGAGAGACGTGCCACACTATTTTCTGTTCCTATGATTTCAGTATTTGCACTTTCTGTTGTACTGGCAGCAGCCAATCCATAACGTTGTCTTTCTGTTTCCCACTCTGGAGGGGGAAAAATACACAGAAGAATACAGATTGATGGTTTTGTCTTCTAACACTACCATTTTGGTTCTGAAACAGTAAAAGAAAGCCTTTTTGCTCGTGATCCGAAAGATATCTCTAGAACATCTGCCTTTACACACTCGTGCACATATGCACACACACGTACACGCACACATGCACAGGCTCTCTCCAAGGTGGCTATGATCTGTTTTTTATAGTGGCACTTCTTCTCGAAGTGTCATTTAAAAAAACATCAGCAGTCATGTCATGCATCGGGATGAATTTCTAAATGTAAATGAGATTCTCTCAGTAATTTATTTACATTTGTTTTCAGCACAACAAATGAGACATCACGTAGCTTCATAATTTCCCATGACCGAGTCACCAGCATGAGGTGTGTAATTTACCCTGATTTAAGATGCTTATCTAGAGTTTCTTGCAACAATACCTGGTGGGGTTTTTTATGGTACTTTCTGCTGGCTTTTAACCCATCTGCTTTACCTGCTTCTCTGTTTTTCAGTTGAAAATGAGGTATAACTGTGTCTGCTTCTTGAGTTCTTTTTTTCAGTAGAGCTGAGAGGGATGGCTTTGTTTCCTTGCTTTCTATATTATTTTCCCTGCCATTTCCTTCTCGTTTGGTAAAACTCATAGGAGGCTTCCAGCAGCCACAGTGAACATATCTTGATTTACAATCTGATGATGCAGGAAGGAAATATTGATTGTGGACATTTCTGATGGAAAAATGATTGTTCAGACATGAAGCATGAATGGGAAGTGTCCAACAGTCATTGGTTCTCCCCCTTTTTTGGCTGAAATACTAAATCTTAGGCCAGGTCTTGGGTCTGCTACTGACATTGAGTTTCTGATCTGCCTGTGGCTGAAGTGATACTTAAATTGAGAGGGGATGTGAACACCAATTTTCAAATCATGTGGACACAGTCATGTACTACAAAACTCATTTATTTTAAGCCCGCAGTTGGAACATTTAGATGTCTAACTACTTGCTTGAGTATTTCAGGTAGGTAGATGATTAAAGGTGCAATGTACCATGCATACAATTTTGTACCTCTTATCTTGCAGTCTCAGTTAAGGCTTGACTAAAAACCAAGGCAATAGCTTTTGCTATTTTACAGGGTAACAACACAGGAGAACTGAGAGACTTTGGTGGAAGTTACTGGTGATTCAGCAGCAGTACAAAATGCTATGCTATGTAGTTATGCTTTGACAGTAGTTTGGGATGTTATCATGCAAAAATACTGTACATCTTCATGGAAGTCCACAGGGTTAACCAGATGTGGGTGTTCTTTTCTTCACTTTGTCTTCATTCCCAAAGCAAAATTTAGCGTCTTCCTTTAAACTGAATAAGCAGATTCAAAAAAAAAATTAGATTTGGACTGGTTTTTAATGTGCATTCTATGTACTGGGACCCAGTTGAGATTTAAGTTATGGCCTGCTGGCCATTTCCTTAACATTGCATGGGTCTAGCACCAAATTATGCTGATGGCCTGTCTGCCACCAAATTATTTACAGAACCGCAGTTAAATTATAGAAATTTTCAGACAAGCAGTGCTCCGGGCAAATTATTTCATCAGAGTTATTTTCCATGGTATACTTAAGCAAAAGCTTACAGGAACAACGTGAATCTTTCCTCACTATGTGATTATGCATATGTGGTTACAGCCCCCTTTTTTTTCCCAGTCAGAAATCTCCCTGGGAAAACAGAAGAAACCATGATATGAAAATCACTGATCTCTGTGTTTTCCTCAGTTTGAAGTAAAAGTTCTATGTTATGGAAGAGCAGGACTTGGACCAGTAGTAGGGTGGCCATTTCTGCACACTATCAGCTCGGTCAAGGTCTTGGGACTTTTTTTTTTCCCATAGAATTACAACTGCACATGTCTGTGCACTTGTAAAATCAGGTACTACATGAGTGCATCGGCTGTCTTTACTGTTCTCTGTCTCATCCAGGCAAAGTGATCACTGTCTACTTTTATGGGGAAGTACATATGAGTACTCGAAGGCAGGATAGGCTTTTTCTGCATTACCCCCATCTAGCAAGATTTGAGCTGTTGTATGATTATGAAATGTAGAAAGAGAATATAAATCCTAAAGGCAGCCCTAACTGCCTATTATAATTGGCATCCTTTCGAACTCTGTTCCAGAGTTTAGAAATATAGTCCGAGTAGAACATCTATATTTGGATTTATATGTAATGGTCATACCTACTGGTTCACTTGGAAGAATGCTGACATAGATCACTATTTAAGGACTCTGGATGCAGTGTTCATGTTAAGCTCAGTGTTTTTTATCACTACATATTTTTTCGGTATTCCATTTTAACGTGTTTGCACTGTGAGACAAGAATACCTTCCCAGCCTCTGCATGGTTGCACGCTTCTTGTTTAATTAATATGGGAATTCAGGTTTTAAACTGACTCCCATGCATAAATTCTACTGGGAAAACAAGGAGCTTAAAATCTGAATTTTCCAGACATCTCTGCCAATATCTTTAGGATGAAACTCAGTCAGATGCAGATGGCGAACTCCACTGGAACCTCTGCACTCAGGGCCTAGATGTTGAAAAACTTACACATGTGAGGAAGGACAGCAGGCTCAGAAATGTGTGAAAGCTAAAGGTCTTTGCAAACTGGACATCCGATTTAACCTAATTTCCATCTGGCATTGGACTGTGTTCGTTGTTACGTGAGGGCTGCGCTGGGCAGTGGGGCCAGACCTGGGGAGCCCACTCTGGAGCTCAGCTGAGTGGGCTCAATCCAGGCACATGAGAGGTGGGACTGCAGTAGTGGAGTTTCATTATGTTGTTTGAGGATTACTTTTTTTTATTGGCAGAATGTCAGTGTATGTGAAAGCTGGATCTCCTTTACTTAAGATCCTTAGTTGATGCAAGTCTGATCAAGAGCCCCCTCAATTTAGAAATGCTCTTAAAGACAGGAAGATACCTAAAGCTGGCTTTGTCAACAGAATGGAGGAGCTATGCTCTCGGGGCCCATTAACAGTGGTGCCAAGATGGCCACTGCTGCACAAATACTGGGAATTAAGTTTCTAAAAAACCGAAGAAGCTCCAAATTGTATATCTCACAAGTTCTTTACGCTCCCAGTTGCAATCCATATCTCACTTATTGCTATAGTCAACAGTCTAATAGTAACAAAAAATACAACCTTTCATCATCTATTGATTTTCAGTCTTTAAAAATTGACAATAAGCTATTTTTTGTCCAATTTCTCAATAAATAGGAACATTTATTGGTTTTTCAGTTTTACTGTACTACATTAGAATATATTTTACTGCATATAGTGGGTAATGTAGCATCAGGAGACATGTTTACGTTCAGCAAGTAACTTTTGAAACTGCATAGCTCAACCGAGATATGTAAACAAATCTGTGATACTAGTTTACTTTAGATTACAATGCAGAATACTTAGACTTGAGTTCATTTTTCTGTTTATTCCATTATGATCTTCTAACTAAGGGAGGAGAATTGCCATAAAAATAATTACAGTAGAACATCAGTAAAGGTGAACATCTACTTTCTTCCTTATCTGAGGGAGAGGGAGGAATTTTATAGTTAAGTAAGCATCCCACTATCTGGGTTTATTTCCTAGAAATCCGCCACAGACAATGTTGTATAGGTTGGACAAGTCACAAATCCTGTCTGTGACACTGTGTCAGATGATGTGACATGAACATCTTCTTTCTCAGTGAACCGTGTTACCTTCTCACTCCTTTTGAAAAAGGAGGCAAACTGGAATATGATTTAGCCATGGTAGGCTTTGGGATGTAGATCCTGAGTTGCCTCGCCACCAACACCTGCCTTCATGATGGGTTTTTTCCTTTCCAGAACCTGTCAGGAAACACTGAAGATCAACAGTTGCCTCTTGCTTACTCTTGTGATGAGAAATGGGAATTTAATGATATTTTTATCCCTGCTGTAGAAGCAATTTAAGCTGTTATATATACATATATATATATATAAAAATATATATATACATACATATATAT
>NW_010195069.1:0-688 GCF_000695765.1 Mesitornis unicolor
CTCCTCCATTTTGTGTCCATTTCATGACCCCCCCATTTTATCTCCCTTCCTCCATTTTGTGTCCCTCATTTTGTGTCCCTCCTCCTCCCTTTCCCTCCATTTTGTGTCCCCCATTTTCTGCCCCTCTTCCCCGCCATTTTCTGCCCCACTTTCCTCCATTTTGTGCCCCCCATTTTGTCTCCTCTCCTCCATTTTGTGTCCATTTCATGACCCCACATTTTGCCTCCCCCATCCTCCATTTTGTCTCCATTTTCCTCCATTTTGTTCCCCATTTTGTCTTCCTCTTCCTCTACTTTCTCCCACATCCCTTCCACTTTGTCCCCCATTTTGTCTCCTCCATTTTGTGCCCCTTTTCTCCTCCATTTTCTGCCCCACTTTCCTCCATTTTGTCCCCCATCCCCTCCATTTTGTCCCCTCCAGTTTCCCACCCCCCCCGTACCTGGGTGATGGTGAGCGTGGTCCTGTTGACCTGCTGGGCCTGCATGGCGGCCTGGGCCCGCGCCTTCACCACGTGGCTGCACAGCAGGGCCCCCAGGTACCCAAAATCCCCCTTGTACGAGTCCTGGTTGTCCGGGGGGGGACGGATCTTGGCCAAAACGGGGGCGCAGTGCTTCTGTGGGGACACAACGGGGACGCTGGGGGCACGAGGAAACATAGCCGCCGCGCCAAAGGCCGACAACATGGCTGC
>NW_010195069.1:755-1052 GCF_000695765.1 Mesitornis unicolor
GCCTGCCAGCACCACCAAAAGGGCCACCAACAGCACAAAATGGCTGCCACCGCCCCATTGGTGGCCATGATGGGGTCCCCCCCAGGCGCTGTGACCTCTCCCAGTGCTCCCAGTCGCACCAGTAGCAGGGTCTGGACGTGGTCGGCGCCGATGCGGTCGATGTTGCTGACCACGGGGCCCTCCAGGATGCTCCGCACCCGCTCGCCCTCCACCTGCAGCCGCGGCAGGATCAGCGTCTTGATCACCTGCGGGGACGTGGGGGGCACGGACATCGTTAGGGACACGAGTGAACACGAG
>NW_010195070.1:0-482 GCF_000695765.1 Mesitornis unicolor
CCATCTGAGACCACCACAGCACCCAGCACAAAAATCACAAGGAGAAAAACTCCCATGTAAGTACAGCTTGAGGGTTTCCTAAGAGTGGCACCATCCTTTCTTGCCAACCCAAACTGATTGTGTTCAAAGACTCTCTGTTACCATCAAAAGAAACCCCAAAATATCTGTAATCTACTATTTTGCTCATGTAAAAGGGCTGACCGTCCAACCTAACCAAGGCACTGCTGAGCAAAGCAACTGCTGGATGCACATTTCATGTGAGCAGGGTCTTAATATTGTGCTGTACCTGAACAAAAACCTTTTAATTTTTCCCCAAACTTCGTAAACTCCTTGTAACATCTCTCTAAGAAGAGCAATATGACCATTTTATTGGTGAATAAACAGAGTTGCAGTGATATTAAATGACTTCTTTTGGCCTAAGGCACAAAATAGCTGTGACTGTCCCATAAATGAAAAAAATGTTTTTCATTAGAAGTTCCTTA
>NW_010195071.1:0-2026 GCF_000695765.1 Mesitornis unicolor
CATCTTGGGAAGAGGTAGAAGTGTGTATGTAAGAAAGAAACCAATGTTATAAACTTGGCAGAGTCTAGGTCTAAGGCTGGTGCTATAAGAAAACAGCATTATTTAAAGTGAGGCTCCATTATGTATGAAACCACAGCACATGATGCATAGAGTCTGTAGGTTTATTGGAAAACAACATAGAAAAGCAGAGCCAGGATGGAATGTTTGCATTTTATTTGGATTACTCATTACTATAAATTGGCATACGTTGTAGTTAAAGACCAAAGGACAGTTCCCTCTTCCCTGCTTGCATTGATGACCATCAGGTCCAGTATTGCATCCCCTCGGGTACGACTGTCTATTTCCTGGCTTAAGAAGTTATCATTGAGGCACTTCAGAAGTCTCCTGGTTTGACTACAGCTTGCAGTGCTACTTATTCAGTCAGTGTTGGGGTGGTTAAAATAACCCAGCAGGATGAGAGCCTGTGAATATAATGCTTCCTGTAGCTGGAGTTGAGATGCTTCATCACTAGGCTCTCCTTGATCGGGTGCCCTGTAGTAAACACCAAACACAAGGTTCCCCTTGTTGCCTCTGTCCCTAATTCTTACCCATAAGCTTTTGACTTGCTCCTGGCTATTCTTTAGAAACATCTCTTCAGACTCGTATCTATTTCTTAACATTTCATCTTTCTCCACCCCTCCTTCCTCGCCTGTCCCTTCTGAACAGCTTGTAGCCATCAACAGCCACACTCTAATCATAGGAATTGTCACACACAAGTTTCAGTAATGGCCACTATTAGCCATAGCTTATATGTTTATTAGCCAAAGCCTTAGCTTTCCAGAAGCACTGTACCTTCCAGCTCCTCCTGTTTGTTGCCCACGCTGTGTGCATTCATACAGAGACACTTCAGATGGGCTGTTGGCCATATCATCTTTCTAGAGATCTTTCTTAATACCTTTGAAGTGTTTCATGGGTGTTTACCTGTTGGCTCCTCAGGAGCTCCAGCTTGTCTCTGTAAGACTTTGACAGTGCTGCAGTGTCCCCAGCGTGTCCCAGAGCAACACATTGAAGGTCCTTAACTGCACCCCATCCCTCTAACCCTGATGTATCATCCCACAGCTTGTCACAAACAGGCCTGATATTATTATCCTCTTCCCCTTCACACTTAGTTTAAAGCCCTGTTGATCTGCCCTGCAATCTCTTGAGCAAAGACCTTCTTCCCTCTTTGAGAAAGGTGTCTCCCATTTGATGTCAACAAGACTGATGTTGTGTAGGCCATGCCATTGTAAAAAAACTTGAAACTGTGGTGGTGACAGCAGCCACAGAGGCATGTATTAGTAGACTGGGTCTGTCTGCTCCTTCCAATGTCACTGGCTGAAACTGGAAGGAGAGATGAAAAAATAACCTGTTGCCGTAGTTTAGGCCCAGTGCACAACTGAGCTCCGCAAAGGCTCCCCCAAAAAGGGGCCTAGTCAAAATAAGGACTGGGAGTGCTTCTCACCACTTAAATGGTCATGGACAAAAGACAGGCTCACCATAAGGAGAAAAACAAAATAATTTTAATTTGTTACCAACAACATCAGAGTAGAACAGTGAGAGATACAACCAGATCTTAAAGTCAAAACACCTTCCCCTCACTTCTCCCTTCTGCCTGGGCTCAGCTTTGTTTCCAGTTTCTTCACCTCCCTGCCTTTACCCAAGGGCACAGGGGGATAGGAATGGGGGTTGCAGTCAGTTCATACCATGTGGTCTCTGCCTCTTCCTCCTCTTCAAGGGTAGGGGAGGACTCCTCCCAGTCTCCCTCTGCTTCCATGCAAGGTCTTTTCCACAGGAGAAAAGTCCAATACGGGTCTGCCCACAGCTGCAGTTCTCTCATGCACAGAAGTGCTTCAGCCCAAGTTCACAAGCTCCAATGTGAGAATGAAGGAACTCTTAAAGATCAATGAAGGAACTCTTAAAGACACAGGAAGAGGCCGTCCCTGTGTGTTGGAAAACAAGCCAGCGCAGAAGAAGACCGGCCTAGCTGAACAGAGAGCTCTGGCTGGAG
>NW_010195072.1:0-8793 GCF_000695765.1 Mesitornis unicolor
TCAGTAGCAGCCAGTTTCCTGAGCAAGATGTCATCGATAACCTTCTGTTCCAATTTGTGCATCCATGTGCTAGAAAAGTAAATCACTTTACAAAATAAATGAAATTACCCCACACAGCTTTCATTTTCCTCATTTTAACACCTAACGTGATAATATCTCAAAAAACCCGGACCCACCTCACCAGCTCAAGACTTTGAGAAATTTTAGTTCTATTTTTAATTACGCAAACAATAATCAGTTCTTAAAACTGGAAAGCAGCATTTGGTCAGGGTGACCAGAATAGTAGTTAGAAACTATAGACATTTTCTTTATAATTTTGGAGAAAAAGGGTAGAAATGGATTGTGCTCCACTACACTCAAACTCCCAGCCTTTTCCTGGTAGAAAAGAGCACACGCTGCTCCCTTTTTATCACTCAGACTCCTAAGAGGAGGAATTTGACAGGGAATTTGCCTGAAAAGGCACCTAAGGAGCTGTGTAAGGTGGAGATTGGGAACGATTCCTGAAGCCCTCTGCTTTTGGGAAGCACATCTGGATTGCACATCTGGACCGCACATCTGTTACAGGGATGGGATCAGGGAAATCTGTCTTTGAGAAGCATCGCTGTGAAAACTTCCACACACAAAACCTCTTATCAGGAAGAGGAGTAAATAACAGGTAAAATTAACATTACCCTTTGGCGTGAATTCTTCATTAACATTAACAAGTAACCTTTCAGAAAATTGTTTATACATCAGAAATTAAAGAAATCTGGACACGTTTGGCGCTTATATGAGGTTACGAGATGATGGCAAGACAGGCTAAGATGCTGTGACGAAGTTGAGGGGCGTAATGATGACATTCAAAGCTCAACCGCTTCATGATCTGGACTTGATGAAACACAAAACAATGCCATTAAAACACGATCTGAAGGAGGATAAATCCTGTGCCACAGGTTTCCAGTCTTAGATTGCATTTCTGGTAAAACATCATAAAACAAACAAATAAAAAAAAAAAGCCAGAAGACCACATGCTAAAAGTTACCTTACTTGATCTTTTCCAACTCTTCCTCATTAGCATTGTCTGAAAATAAAATAGAGCGTTTTAATTACCTTGTCTCTGCAGTATGGAAAAGGAGGCCGAGGGTCTCCAGCGGGACAGCCCACAACAAACAGCACCACGGAGCAGCCACACGCGCCCCGCACTGGACCCAAATGAACCCGGACCGTGGCAGCGCCGGGCACGAGTTTTTGGGTGGAACTGGGGCCGTTTCCAGAGAAAACACATTGTGGGAAACAGTTTTTTAAAAAGGAAGAAAGAAATAATTAGATATTGAAAAGAACAAATGTGCCATTGCTGAGCGACTTCAGTTTTGACTGATACTTGAATGGTTTTTTTTAGTATTAACGTACTGCAATTTTTCGGGACGCTGCTGTAGAAAACCTGCACAAGGCTCCTTGGGCAATGTGTATCTACTACATCTTCAAGGTTACCACTGCTAATTAGCTTCACAGCACTAAAAATAGCTCTTTTGTTTGATACTTACACCCATGGGATAGGAAAAAAGTTATACTTTGATTTAAAAAAACCCAAAACGCAGTAGTCTTACCTTGTTACCTAAAAAAATCCATAAAACCCTGGCACTGCTCTTGGCCAACGCTCTGGGAGGCAAAGTGTCCGCAGACAGAGGTTCTTAATCATTAAATAAGAGAGATAAATTGGTCAGGATGGACGTGGGCAACTTATCTGTGAACACAACTGTCGCTTAAAGCAGTTTTGTGAACTAAATTTTTAAGGGAAATTAATTACAGTTTAGTATCATTTTGCAGCCTGTGTTGACAGAGAGCAAGAATGAATCAAAGGCCATTAATTTCCATTGAAACTTCCTTGTTTCAGTGGCATGAAAGGCAAACATTTTGGTTTTCTTTTTTTAAATTAAAATTTTTAAATTAAATTTTAAATTAAATTTTTAAATCGCGAAACCGCTTTTTTTTGTTTTCAGATAATTGAAATAAATTCTGAAATGCAAAGATTTTGCTTGCTAAGAAACAGGAGTATTGTGTGGGGGTGGGCAGGAATGAAAACTGTAGAAAATAAGCGGGATTTTCATATTTTTTAAAAATATCCGGAGTTTTTCAAATAGACGCAGTTTGTTGGGAGAAGAAAAAGAAATGGCTGATGGGGAAAATTTTGAAGGCTAAATGGCTCTGCCTCTGCTAATTGTAATACTGTGTCTTTGGCAAATTTGGCTTCACGGGGCTGCGGACTCGGCTGTGAGCAAGGAGGGGAACACATCCCGACAGCCAAATTCACGGCGTATCAAGGATTATTTCAGCTTTGAGGAGCTGGGTTTGAGTAGCGGCACAGAAACACTCGATCGTACTTGTTGGGTGCATCAGCATCTCCACCAGCCGCAGCCGGATGCGCTGAGGCCATCGTGGCCATCCTCAGAAGGCAATAAATAAATGTATGGCGAGGGCACATTGCGATGGATGATCTGCATGGAACTATTTAATCCGAAAATATTCCATGCCCTGAGTCCATCTCTGCCGTTCTTTTTTTCTCAAGATGTTAGTAACGTTTTGGCAAGTTAAAAAAATGATAATATTGCATTGTAAGATTGAAGACAGCAAGCAAATTGACAGCATATTAATGTTAATATTTTCATAGGAAGCAAGAAAAGTATTAAATAATTTATCCCAAAATGATGCTTTAGGTAAAAATCAATGCTGTGAATTTTGTACTCATTAAACAACATCCAAGTAGCACTCATGTGTTTCCACTTCCCCATTTCCTGCGCTGCTCGGGCTGTTGGTGGTGGAGGAGCCATCCCCAATCGGGTCAGGCCCCAAAACCGTTCACAATCAGGGACCGGGTGTGCGGTTTCCTGCATCCGGGCGCCGCTGTACGACCACAACCGGAAACAACCGTTGGGGCGACGACGGGGGACCCCGCATGCACCAACCACAGGGCCCGCAGGCATCACGTGCACACCCCCACTGGCCGGCATGCACCACCATGCACGCGGGCGCGCGCGCGCGGCACGACAGCGACCAAACGCTAACGGACTGACGAAACGAAGCAGGCGTCACGGCAGCAGGTCTGAGACAAAAATCAAGTCATCGTGCTGACTTGTTGTAGACTGGCCACCGAAAATCAATGAAAAACACAGAAACCTTTTTTTCTTAAAGAGTTAAAAGCAATGAAATTTTTCGGGCCTCGCAGGTTTTAACATTTTTTTATATGTATGTACTTTTTCCGTACTTTATTTTGGGTTTTCTTCACTTACTTTAGTTACCTAAGCCACCTCTCCTCCCAAAGCACAGTAATTAAAAATGCTGCACTAACCTAACGGACGAGTGCTGTTAACAGCACAGAGCCAATGGAAATGAATTACTGGAACTAGTGCCACTGCAACTTAACGGTGTTTTGCTGGACAACTATTATGCTTTCCACCAATACTACTCTTATTTTTACATCTGCGTTAAGAATAATTAATTAACCGGTTTTGCTTTCAAATTTATGACTGTTCAAAAATCAGAATGAATCAAGATTGCCTTCTCAAAAGAACAGGACTTCTACTTGTGTACACAGTTTCTATGAGGTATTACAAGATTACGGCTTTAAAAGTTCACTTCTACGCCTTTAAAACGAGCACGAGTTGCAGAAACCAAAGATACTTACATACAAGATTTGCTGAAAGTTCTGATTTGTTCATATGCCCACACTTTCATATTCAGTGATAACTGCAGGCTAAGTCTGCGTTTTCTTCCAATAAAACTTAACACAAAAACCCAATAGTCTGCTCTTATTTAGGAAACCAGTACAGCGACTTTCCTGCAACTGAAACCGTGTCCAATATCCTTCCACTGCAAGCACAGCAATTGTCAACCACTTCAGCACTGTCTGCACAACCCACCAGGACCCAAAGGCAAACAAATACTGCTCTCTCCTAGTCCTTAACACAATTTTACACACAGTTGCATGAGCATATGCGTACGTTAGTGTTCTCAATTGGTATCTGAATCCAAAGATGCGATCTCTTTTGATGTTTGAGACCTTTCAGCTGTAAATTCTGAAGAAACCCCATCAGTCAGCGCATGGAAATTCCGCATTTCATCAGAATTTACTTCAGAAAGGTAAGGACGAGAACGCTCCCCTGCATCCCAAACCTCTCATCTCTTTGCACACCTCAAGGCTTTGCCAGAGATACCTCCACCAAAAGCAAAATAAACAATTACTCCTTCAAGCTGACTGCTCATTTTTAAACCATTTGTAACAACACCTCTCCCTCAGACAAGCAACAAGGCCCCTATTTTGTGCCATTTCACTTCAAACTTCCAACCCAAGTACCCTATCCCCCAGCAGTGCCAATACTTCTCACACAGTGTGACAGGATGCATCATCATCATCATCATCATCATCATCATCATCATCATCATCATCACTACTACTACTACTACTATAATATCCCAACAAAAGCTTTCCTCCAAGACCCGTCCTCCATCCAGACAAATGCCTTGTCCAAAGACTTTCCCTTTATCTCTACATGAACGCATGACCCCCAAAACGCTCTCAGCCGCCACAGTTCAGGGCAAGATAACACTTCTTTCATTGAAGCTATTCCTTTCTTTTATTTCCCCTATGGAAACTCTCATTTTAAGTACGTGGAATTAAAGTATTTGAAATGTAAGGACCAGCAGTTAATTTCTGACTTCCTCAGTTTGATGACTCAACCATTTTACGCCACTTACACGTGACAACACATGCAAGCAACTTAAGAGTTACCACCTGAAAAAATAAAACTTATGCAGAAGAAAATACCTTTTTGAAATGTAGGCCATATTGGGACATCAAATCAGCAACACTTAAGGAAATTTGCCATGACATCAGAAAAAACTGCACGTGATGCGAAGACACAGTGCTTCTGCGCCTTCTGTTATAGCGTATTTGAAGGTGCTCACAGGTTTTTATCTATATATTTCAATTATACCATTTGAATTATTATCTCTATAGAGATAGCCAAGCAGAAGGGAAGCTGTAATCATTCATATGGCACGCTACGGATTGGGAATGTAGGAGCTGCTTTAATTACTGCCGTATACAGTGCTCATTTCCAAAGTGGACAAGAATTAGCCTTGACCCCCTACCATAACATTTGAAAATTTATTGATCTCAACCATATTAAATTCAATAAAAATTATTCTCGTTTTTACGAGACCTTTTAAAAATAACCAGGGGTGACAGTTTCATTGGAGTGATACATTTTGTGATAGATCTACTCCTTAGAGAGTAAATAAAATCTGAAAAATAAATTAAAAAATTACATGTGGTAACGGAATAAAAGATAATTGCGCCTTGAATTATTAACCCCCTAACGCACTCATATACAGCAATTCGATATTGATTTTGTAGGTCATCTTCCCTGCATCGTGACACAAATTCTCTGAATCCACTGCAGCTCTGTTAGAACCGCTATGAGATCCCTATCTTGGGAAAACTGGTTTCCAATAGTAAATATAAAGATTCAGATCAGGAATCTGAATTTTAACCTGTGTCTTGGGCATTTTCAGAGTGAAGTCCCACAGAGCAGTTTGAATAGGAAGAAAAACCGGTCACTTGAGCTAAACCAGAAGGAATTAGCTCCTTATGAGGAGCGGCTGAGGGAGCTGGGGCTCTTTAGTTTGCAGAAGAGGAGACTGAGGGGAGACCTCATTCATGTTTATAAATATTTAAAGGGTGAGTGTCACGAGGATGGAGCCAGGCTCTTCTCAGTGACAAACAATGATAGGACAAGGGGTAACGGACACAAGCTGGAACACAGGAGGTTCCACTTCAATTGGAGAAGAAACTTCTTCTCAGTGAGGGTGACAGAGCCCTGGCCCAGGCTGCCCAGAGAGGTTGTGGAGTCTCCTTCTCTGCAGACATTCAAAACCCGCCTGGACGCCTTCCTGTGTAACCTCATCTGGGTGTTCGTGCTCCGGTAGGGGGATTGGACTGGATGAGCTTTGGAGGTCCCTTCCAATCCCTAACGTTCTGGGATTCTGTGTTCTGTGATTAAATAGAAAGCTAATAATATAATGTATAATAGCACAAATCCGATTCTTCCTCCCGTTACAACCCATCAGTTGAGTAAGGAAAAAGTTGCCACCCAGCAAGTCCCCTTTCTTCTGACACTTAGCTGTGAATTAATTCATTAATTAAGTACCCACATGAAAGTCATGTTACACTGAAGTGTCTAAATTCTACCTTTTTGCCTGTGATTTTCTTGGGCAACAGCTGATAACTCTGAGCAGGGCAGTACCTATCCCATCTGCATGACGAGAAAGCACGCTAACCTGTAACCGTGTAATAGCTTCCCACATAGAGACCCAGTATTTCTGTGCTGCATGATTCAGGACGATGGCAGGGTAATGCCAAAGCTACTTGGAAAAACAGGAGGACTCAGAAATGCTGGTCTTACCCAAATACACACACACAAAAGGAAATAAACACATTTTTCAACTTAACTGATAAACACTTTCATGGTGCAAATTTGCAAGACAGTATTCTGAGCTGTTTGGACAAATGCATTGTTAAAAAATAAAGATAAATTGGGGGATTGGACTGGATGATCTTTTGAGGTCCCTTCCAATCCCTAACGTTCTGTGTGATTCTGTGTGTGATAAATACCTGTTTAAACAACCTCATCTAGGTGTTCCTGCTCCGGCAGGGGGATTGGACTGGATGATCTTTTGAGGTCCCTTCCAATCCCTAACGTTCTGTGATTCTGTGATTCTGTGAAACAAGCTTCCTGCACATTGCTACCACTTTCTAACAGAACTTAACAGATGAGAAACTTGTTTTCCAAACTTCTCTGCCACACCAAGCACCAAACACCTCTTTCCAGTAACTGACTTATTAGGCTATTCAATGATAGCGAGGACTAAACCGTAAAAAGAACAGTATCACGACCTGCCGATACTCCTCAAGTACACACCACGATGATGTGCCACACTGCAGCACACAGAAATACATCTGCTCCTACAAAAACCATATCGTTTACCCTATCCATGGAAAATCTGATCGGATTAATACCTTTTTACTGGCCTCTCCAAAGCCATCTCTTACTTCTGCCGTAGTTGTGGTACTACTGCGTAAGTCAAAATCAACTGACAAAAGCTCATCAAATACACCCAACTGAAGACAGAATTTGTCACAGGATCTGTAAAACTGGAAACTATTTTTGCTTACAGCTAAGACTGACGATGGAATTACAAAAGCCCTGGAAGACCACGCAGGTTTGCGATTGAAATCTGGTCACGAAATTGAAAAACACCACACAATGCTCCATCACTAGATGCCAAGCAGCAGAAACACCACCTTTCTTCAAGATTCTTTATTTCCAACGTGGAACAGGATTCAAATTTGGAGACGGCAGCACTAGGTCCAGTGGTTTCCTGATGTTTTTCCATATTAATCGGCACCATTCACCTGCAACTGACTCTATCTGAAACTGCTGAGCATTTACTTTCCACCTGGATCCCTCAGTACTATTACTTGGAGGATCCAACCAAGATGATGTATACTGTACTATACTAGAAACACTACTCAGAGTTACTTTAAAAACTGGGAAAATCAAATTAAAGTCAGAATATGTGTTTTACACTTGCACTTTCAGTCATGCAACCACAGAACAACCACAAGAGTGATGACACCCATTAAAAATATTTAAAGTTACCGCTTCTCGCTGTTCTTCTCTAGGAGCCAACAGGACTGATAACAAAATACTGCCCAGGTCATGGTCAGGGTAATGAGGGTCCTTCAGACTCAGAGTAACATTCGTTTGCCTACGAGACAGAAGGACGTGCATTTGTTTTGATATCAGGCTCTCCAATAATGAGATTTCTGAATCACGAGAATTAGAGGCATCTGCATTTATATGAAACTACTCGAAAACGGTGTCACAAATTTACCCTGTTTCTGCTTTTAAGCACTGCAGTCTAAACACTCATAAATAAATACTAAGCACTGTTGCTCTGTGTTAAGTACTTATGAGTACTGAAGTAATTAAATCTGAACTGGAACATTAATAGATTAAAAACCAGGAAAAAGAGCCCATTAAACAGTAGGTGGTAATGCTGTGAATGAAGATAATATTAAAAAAAAGATTAAAGTTGTTATAAAACTACCCTCTCCATAGACACTGTAAAAATTTGTGTATTATCAACATTCATATTAATTCCCTAAACGTGTCTTCTCTCAGCTAGTTTTATACAGAGCAGGTTTAGGTAGTGTTATTTTCCAGCATGATGTTGTTTCTGTAATTCCACAAACACGGTATTAGCAGACAGCCATATGGAATTACACCACGGGCTTGTTTGTGCCATACCTGTTTAATTCCAATGAAGTGAGATCCAAAAATGCCGAACCAATGAAGTCATCCTGAAGTCCAAAGTCATAGTCAAAAACCTAAGATGACACATAAAAAAACCCACATGAAACCACAGCGGATAAATGCCGTTTCCAGTGTTACTTTCCAGTATATAACAACATAAACATTATAAAAACAAACGAAGCATTTTTATAAACATAGGCAGTAAAAGAAGGAAGACCAAAAGAACAAGTAAGTTAAGCAGAATCATTGATTTGCTCTACATTAACTGATACCCTTACCAACTCTGGAAAATACAGACAAGAGGGTGGGATATGATTTTGTATCATATAGATAGACAGACAGACAGACATATACATGTATATATAGATATATATACATATACATATATGGATATAAATATATACACATATACATACATATATATCTATAAATATAGATA
>NW_010195073.1:0-2142 GCF_000695765.1 Mesitornis unicolor
CAGGCGAGCGGTGGGAGCGCGTCACCGCCCCGACCTGAGGGGCCCCAGCCCAGCGCTCCCCGGGACGGCCTACGCCCTCCTCACAGCGCAGCTGCTCCCGTGTCCCGCCCCAGAAACACCGGTCTGGAACTGCGGAGGGAGCGGGACATCTCTCGGCTGAGGCAGCCCTGTCCCTCATAGTATTTGTAGACTGTGCATAAAGAAATACATCATACTTCTTTATGGAAGAAATATGTAACGGGTAGACAAAGCATTAGAAGCAGGAACTGAGATTACTAAAACCAGTACAGGACCTAAGTTAGACAAAGTTCTGCATTTCACACCTCATAATCAGTGTGCTTGAAAGCACAGTTTCAATTTAGAAAATGTTTTAAAGAACACATTTGAACCACTTGTGTATAAGCCACTTACCATACTTAATTCAAATACGCAGGCATGCCTTCAGTTACATACCTCATCCATGCCAGGAACAGCCTTGCAGTCATAAAATTTTCTCTGTTGTTATCAGCTGGCAGTGTGCATTGTAATGTGTCTCAACAGGTCAGTTATTTTTTTAACTTGTTACTCCCTTACACATAGGGCTGGAATTCACGACCTGAAATTTGACACTAAGCAAGCAGAGTGAGTAACCGAGATAATATTCCCAAACTGCAGAAAAAAGAAAAATGGTGATGGCATGAATCTCTTTTCTGGGTCACTCGTCTGGTTCTTCTCTTCCTTTGAGGTTTCTAGTCATCATTTAGTCTGCATTTTCCTCAGCAATTTTTGGCAGGCTTTGCTGCCTTTATGGTTTTAGAATAATGTGCATAGTGAGAGGAGGGATCCATGCCCAAAGGGAAATCATGGGGTGTGATCACTTAATAGCTTTATTAAAGATCTTCAAGGCAGAGGCCTAATAAAACTCATTCTCTTCAGACTGGCACTCAACATAGATTTGTGAAAACCTACAGAAGGAATTGTAAAAAAGTCTCAGGTGTGAAGAAGAAGGGTAAAAAAAAGAATTTCACATCGAATAACAATCGATAGTATGACTGAGACTGGAAAGTATGCAGCAGTGAAACTGTGCTGTGGCAGGGAAGCCTGGGAAAAATTTTTGCCTTTGCACCATTCATATGTTGCATAGGTCGGTCTGACTTAGCGCATCCCCACCTAGGAGAATATGGCTTCCCTAACCCTGTGCAGAGAAGTTTGCCATGAGAGTCCTTGGATAGACCTCAAAAGGGACAGCATCACTTGCACTGTAGTCCTTGGGAAGTAATATTCAAAACAACATTGGAAAAAAAATAGTGCAGCAAGGTGCTTGGATGAGAGGCAGAAGGTAGACAAATGAGAGTATCCCATACATATGAGGTGTTTTGGGTTAAATGGGGAGATAGTGGGACAGGGAGTACAAGAGCTCCAGTATGACATGCAGGTTTGGTGAGGCCACATGCAGGACAGTGTGCAAGCAGGGGCACTTCAGTGTTGAACTGGATGCCAGCTGGAGGTCTGAGTTCAGCGACAGGGAAACAAATCAGTAATGCAGCTGGAAGTATCATCTTGAATACAGAGCTACAAAACTTTTGCGAAAAAGGAGGAGACATTTTTTAAAATACCTTGTGATTCATGGTATAGGATGAAAGTTTGCATCTATTTTAGGGTATGTGAAACTTAAAATCTATTCCACATTGTAGCGACATTGATATAGTCACAAAAATGTAATCAGTCAACGTTATATGTAACTCTAGTGAGTAACTCACTCAGCAGTCACTGAACTAATATCTTCCTTAAACAAAGTGATCTTTTTAGCATGTTCATTTCAAAATTACCTCTTGTCCAAAGAAAGGCAATCTGCTCTGGAGAAGGGACTGACAGAGCTGAGATTGCTCAGTGTGGAGAAGAGAAGGCTCAGGTCTATAGACAGCTGATGGGAGTATGTGAAGAGGGAGCTGGACTTCTTAGAGGTATCCAGTGAAAGGACAAGAGCTAATGGGCACAAACTAAAATACAGGAAATTTCATTTAAGCACAGAAATATTCCTCACACTGGGAGTCGTCAAACACTGGAAAAGGTTGCCCAGACAGGTTGTGGGGTCTCCATCCTTGTTGATATTCAAACCTTGACAGGACACTTGAGGTTGTAGCTGGGCTTGCACAAATGGGG
>NW_010195074.1:0-13298 GCF_000695765.1 Mesitornis unicolor
GAGATTCTGTGATTCTGTGATTCTGTGATCCGGAGTATAACAGTCTGTATTTGAAGGTTAAAGGCGGAGTTGTGCCCCCAGTCATTTTAGTTGTTTATACATTGACGTAAAAATGACCAAACTGTGTCAGATCACAGGTTCATCTAGTCTACTAGCCCAAAATGGTTTCTCTAAATTCATAAAATCACCCTCTAAACTTGTGATAGTATGGGAAAATTCTGCAATACATGACAGTAAGAACAGTGTTAAAGTCTGAAGTATCTATCCATTCAAATACTATTAAGAAGTGCAGGGTGAGCTTTTTGGTACAATTTCAACCCCTGAAAAGAAAAGCAAAATCAACATAGTTACAGTGTGTAAGATGGTAATAACTAAGAATTGAAAAACAATCTAGCTTTCCAATGAATTTGTTCCTAGCCCAGGATAACAAAAGCATTGTACTTACAAAAGGATTGCTGAGAAGAAGAGTTCCTGCAAGGTCTCAAACCTTTCAGGAGGAATACCCCAGAAACTGAGATATAAACATTTGTTTCTGTCGAGCAGTTAAAAATCATATTTTGCAAGGAAATACTTAATAACTCATATCACTCTGAATTCATACCAGCAAGTCAGAGGCAGCTGTAAAAAGCCCTCTTGTACAGAACTGATCTGAGGCTATCAATTACCATAGACTGATTGCACCCAACTGATTGATCCCTATCATTACAGACAGACATGTGTCCCAAAATAAAATAGGCATAAACCAACTGACTATAATCAGCATGAAACAGAAAGCTCAATGAGACTTCCATGCAAAGGTGAATGTGCCCTTAAGGCTCGAATCAATCAGAGTTGAGTATGATTAAGAACCATGAAGAAATGACTAAAATTCAGGGGTAATGGTATTTGAGCGAAGGTACAACTCTGCTTGCACATCCTGACTTTTGATTACTTAACTGTGAAATTCTGTGTTTGCACAGTACATTGCAGGAGCACAGGTATTGAAACTGTGGCTACCAGCAAGGAATAAAATTAGGACCAATGAACAAAAAAAACAAGCTAGCTGCTACGGTTCATTTTAAAGGACTCTATCTACTGAATATATGGGACCAGGTTTCATTACGGTCACCTCAGGAGACACCCAAGGGCCTCAGGAAAAACTGGCCGAGCTCTGCCTGGCCATGTCAGGGATGAGGGCGTACCATGGTCACTGCCTTCCTGCAGCTGACCTGCACTGGGAACAAGCACCCGCTGCCAACTGACAAAAAAAATGACATATCAATCACAAGAAATTGTGCGTACTTTCAATCCTCCTCTTTCTTACAAGGAAAAGAAAAGAACTAAATGAACATGAAATTACTAAAACTCCACTGAGATGAGCAGAATAGTTCCAGTCTCATTAAAACTGTTCAGAAAGTGGCTTGAGTTGTTTTTTGGTTTTTTTTTTGCCATGTGACATTTTCATATTAAAAGACTGACATCTTCACTTATGTCAATCTTCTGTTCCATTTTTATTTTTCATAGATTGAAGAAAATCTTTCACACAAAAATCAGTATAAATGAAAAATAATGGTTTGCCAAAGCTCAAGTAGGTTTTCTTTTATGAAAACAGGTTTTATACTATTTTTTAACTAACAAGAGATTATTCTTTAAAATAACTGTTATGAGAAACTTTTAACCAGATTCTCCTCTATTTCAGGATCTGTACAAAAATACTGTATTTCTTCTGCAGTGGTTACACTTGGTTTACCTTCACACAGGTAGAACAGATGTTGAAATACAGACTTCCTTAAAGTAAAAGGGGTTGGAAAATGCAGGCATCTAATGATACTTTCAGCACCATCAACCTGCATAATTTCTAGTGATAGAGCAAAGATCCTTCTACTCCATATTTCAGATCTGGGTAGCATTTGATACTGGCCCTGACGCAGGGGATGCTAAGTCATTTCCACCTTCCTGTGGTGACCCCACCACTTTGCAGCATTTATTACAGTGGAGCAATGGGGAGCTGGAGATTGCCTCCTTTTGCAAAACAAGAGGTGAAACCAATCCACCCGTTCCTCCCCTTGCCCCAGCAGCCACACCACCTCAGGAAAGGCTCTGCCAAATATTGCTATGAAGCAGTTCGTAAGGTTGCAACTCCCTGTTTCAGGGTGTTAGTTCTTTTTCTCAAGTAGATGACCATTAGGCTATAAAAATCCACTGTTTCTGCCAGCTAATGTAGGAAATCCTTTCGTTCAAGCCGCAGGTGTCTGCACAGTAAAACTGAAAGTCTGGATCCAAACACAGGTGATGACTCACTGGGAAAGCTGCTACAGCCACACATAACGGCACCTGTAATTGTGATCTTTTTTCTTTCTTTTTTTTTTTAAATGAAAGTGGATTCTCCTTTGTTTTTGTTACTGAGCTCTATATTCACTGTTGTGTTTTCTCTGCATAGTGAATTTTATGACTTTAACCTCTGAAGGTCAAAGAGTAAGTCATCTCTTCACTCTTGCTACAAACACATACTAGAGTAAGTGCAAATATAATTCCCACAGTAGATGTGCATTTAGTCTGCACTATGTTAATTATACCTCTCTACATCTGCCACCCAGTTAGCTCCCAATATAGCCACACAGCTTCAGTGGCTTTACACAACAGAAAGGAGCAAATAAATCATAGTTCTAATGAGAGTTCAAAACTCCGTAACAGAATTTGCTGGAAGAAATATGAAAACAATTCAAACTAGAACAACTCTGGAATAAAAGAGAATATTTCAGTACGCATTGAAACATGACCTAAAAATGCCAGTAATGCACTCTGCTTTTTCTATTATTTGAACTGCTAGAAGTGTCTGTACTCTCTAGAGTAAAAGTAAGTTTTCACTCCTGGTAAAATCACAGCATGAGTATTTTTCAGTGTGGTTATTTTATGTCACTGAATCTGTTTTTTAAATTGACAATTGTGTTTATAAAACAGCAGAACTGATTCTAGAAATGTTCAAAATGTCAGCATTTCTCCTTTAATTATGAGGCCTCAAGAGAACTAATTAATCAATATTCAATCTCTCCAACCAAACCAGGATCTTATCACTTCAAGAAATGTGTGTGTGTGTGTGTGTGTGTGTGTGTTTTCTAAGATATTAGCACAGGATGCTTTTTAATCAACTTGCTTCAGGATATATAGATGGGGGGGAAAGAAGGTTTTCTGTGTATAAAGTCAGAGACAAAAAACTGGTAACATATACCACAAAATCACATTTTTGCTGTATTTGTTTGCTACTAGACTTATTCTGAGATTCTGGGTTACTACTGATTGGTTAAAAATAAGCACCCAGCAACTGCAGAAGCTCCAGTTTTCCAATGGCTATTGTGAGGAAGGCAGTTGTCCTATGCAGAGTAACCCTGGCAGTGAGAGCTATATTAGCATCTCTACTCATGACTCTCTGAACATTGCATGATGAATGACTGTTCAGAGAATCACTCCCAGCTGTTTATTTGTTTTCTCTTGGAGATAGAAGGTGTGTTTGATAATGTTATGTTATCTCCACAGCATAGCTGCAAAGCAATTCCAAGAAGAGAGATAAATTAATTTTTAAAAGATAGCACATTCCTCCATGTGACACACAGAAGACAGGTCACATTTCAGCTTTGTTAGCTTATGAAAGCTATCTTTTATTTACAATAAGTAAGATTTTAACTGCAGAAACATGACAAATAAGCAGGGGAGCCCAAAATGCCTTCTCTTAAGAGTTTATAAAGCTGCAGATACGAACTTCAAAGTACTGACGTGGGTTTTGGCTGTTTCATTCATGTGATGAATGTGCAATGGCCCAGTTTATGGTCATGCAAACACGTATTAAATACCACAACCTAACCCTGAACTCAAGGAAAGAAACAGTTAAAGAAAGTATATGTGCCTGGTAATGCCCCTACAGTAAACCAAATAATCATATCAAAAATTATCACTGAACTGCACAGTTCTCATTCTTCCTAAAGTAAGTACTATTGGTTCACTAGTAATTTCAAATTACTGATATGATGTAAATTTGATAACAATAAAAAACCCCTATAATGTTTTATACAGAGTATCTAATTAACTTTCTGTTTTCTGTCATTCATTTAAACAGAGTGGCTTACTTTTGCACAGATAAGCAGTAGTTTCAGGTGCACAAACAGCAACACATCTGAAAGGAGCCTTATTCCCTAAGGGTTAGTAGCCAATATGCTTTAGACTAGGTCAATAAATCCTTTCCAAGGTATTTTCTTTTTCAAAAGAGTTTTGGTTATTACTTAAGATTATCACAAAGAAAAGCAGGACCGATTCCAAAGGCTTTCAGAAACTGACACTTTAAGAAACATAACCAACACACACATTGCTTGATGTTCATATAATAAAAACTTGGAGGGCACGGCAGAAACTCACACTCCAAAAATCAACATAGGATCTTCAAATATAATGCCAAAAATGTGAAACCCACCCTTTGCTTAGGTATAGTTACAGCAAGTGAGTGTTTTAGAGAACAAAAGCACGTCCCCAGAAGCCAGCTGTGCACGTGTTTTTATCTCTAAACCAGCTGCTGCATTTGACAATGGCACTAAGGAAGAAAGAGTCTCCTCCTCTCCCAGTGGCCACTATATTAAGTAGCTTGCTGTAATTGCTGCATAGCACTTGGCAGTTGCAGGCATGGTAACAGTTAGCATTAATAAAAGTAGAAACTGTTCTTACAGTTGCACGTCTCACGGTTGCATGTGTGAAACATATCACATCTAGCGTACACAAACTGGACACCTACAGGACGGATGACTGCAGACTGTGACAGAACAAATATGTTCAGCTAAGTGTGCGTGCACCCATGTGACCACATACAGCATCAGAAGTTAAGTAATTATGTAGTAAGAAAATATGCAAGTACGATGATTACTGAAATTACTACTTATTTATTTCGTGTTCTTTCAGAGCCTAGTGTTGCACTAATGAAAATTAATAACTTTGCAAGACTCTTTTAATTTAAACATTAATGTCTTCCTGCATGAAAAACAATGTGTCTGTATGCCTGTTTAGATATATTTTTCCTTATACCTTCATCTGTAGAGAGGGAATGAGTCAGAGTAGCCAGCATATAGCTTTAGCTCTACCTGTCTATTCCCAAAATATCACAACAAATATTTAAGGATCTTTTCAAGTGACAGAAGTAAAGGTCAGGGTCATAGGAAAGGGCAGTTTGTGGAGGAGGGGATGAGCATTTCTCTAAGTGATTTCTTCTTCCATCTTTTTTTTATATCCTCCATAAGCAGACCTCTCTAATTTCAAACACATTTTTTGAATTCTGCAGAGAAGTCAGTTCTAAAAAGGTATCATCCAAAATAAATGTTTTTCTTGGCTCATACATCAGCTATCCTATCTCTTCTAGTATAGATACGGGTGGCAGAAGGCTTATGTGTTGTGTATATTCTCTATATACACAAATACCAGTGTAGCCTTTATTTAGCATTCTGTACTTACACACTACTTATGCAAAGGTATTGACTGGAGAGCTTTGCTGCTAAGACTTTTTTATTCATTAAAAAATAATTATTTAATAGATTGATAAGATTATCATTTATCTGTTTTAGCTGGCTAGTAGGCTAATGCCAGAAGAAAGTTCCAGGTGCTCAGCTCCTTTACAAAACAGATTTTTATCTTGCATATCCAGAGAGGGCAATTCTCCAGCATCCCACACACACACAGAATTCTCCTCTTTAAGCAGCTGTAAACTGTTTGCTAGGTCATCTCTGAATTCATACAGACTGCATTCACTTTTCATTTATTTTTAAAGATTGCTTTTAGATTAGAAATTGGTAAATGGCTTTGTGGAAGCCACTGCCACCCTCTTCCTTGTCACCACCCACCAATAAACAGCTGCTTCTAAAAGCAAAATAAACATGATGTTTCCTGAAGATTGTAACATAAAGTGCTCATTTCAGTTTTTCTTCCCACTTGTGTTTTGGAAAGCAGTTTTCCAGGTTTCAGATGAAATTCCTCAGTAAATAGTTTTCTCTCTCTCAAAATGTGTGGCCAAAAAGCATAAAGAACCTGATTCTCAATAGCTTTTCAGTTCAGGTCCTCACCTACCATTTTGCAAAATGAAGACAGACAAGGCAAACAGAACCACTGATCTGACAGCAACTCCCAGCCTTCTAATATAGATATAATTTATTCCCATTCAAGCTGCTGCAGATGGCACCAAGTTCTTCTCTCCAAAAAAAAATACATGGCTCAGTAAAGGAACTTGACCTCTCTCCAGCCTACAGAAAGATGCCACTCCCGAGCATGTGAGAGGGAGAAAGACTATAGGGTTTTCATGCTTTTAAGCTAGCCAATTAAACTAGAAGAGAAAAAAAGGGAGAACACTACTTAGGGATAGAGATGAAGTAAAGAGTGTTTATATATATATACTTGCTTCAGTGTGGTTTCTGTGCAACCTGTCAGAAGACACGCATGAATTTTATTATTGGTCTCACTGCTTCTGTACTTCAGAGACCCATTTGACTACTAGGAAACATGCCCCACTTTAGTCTTCTTAGCTTGGGCCTCACTGTAATACACGGGGTTTTTTTAATTTACATTAATATTAAATAACTCTGGTTAAATTGGATGGCAAAATAGAAAACTGATGATAGCAAGTCAAGGAAATGATGAAAGAAGAAAAATGCTTTGAGTTTTTGTGAGAGGCAGAGAGAGAGAACAAGTGCATGTATTGATGCATGAGAAAGTGGTCCGGCTTAGGGAACAACTGATTGAGGGGAAACCAATACACCCTGACTTGAGACCTTGAAGCATAAGGGGCAGGGGGGGTATCAGTGCCATTAGTTAATGCTGTGGTGTTGTTATTAATTCAGATGCACTTTCATTACTATATATTCACCTATCTCTAGCTTTCAGTAAGATAATAAAATAGATGAGTTTGACTCCTACATTTATTTTTCCCTCTAGTAGAACATTCTCACTTCTGCTTCAGATCATCAGATTTTATAGGTTTTACCAGCAGTGGAATGAATTGAAAGCAGCTCCATTAAAAGCAGATGAGGCACTAGGGAATGGACCAGGTGATTAAAAAAACAGGTTGCCAGAGTTCACCTGGAGTTTGGCTCAGAACATCCCCAAGTCTTGGGAGGCTGCATGAGGCAGTGGGGAGATAAAAGTGCACTATGTGAGATCAGTTGCCACAGCCTGAGAAGGCTGCATGGCACCACACAACTGCCCCAGTGGCCATAACTTATGGGTGAATGCAGACCCCATCGCTGCCTGGTGCGATGGAGTCTCTGATGGCTCCATCCACACTGGCACCCCCTGTGGTGTCTTGTGTTTTGCCCATCTGTAGCACAGCTTTGCAACACAGTTCGGATCTGTGCTCAGCCCAAGGAGAGCTCAAAACTGGACAGTGGAGGCACAGCCTAAGAGTGCAAGACCATTTTTCTCCACACCTGGGACTGCACCTCTGATAAAGTATATAATTGTGCATAAACGACGCCTAGACTAGTGAAAAAAAACACAGACTACAGCAGCTTAGGATTAAAACAATTGCAGCAACATGGGAATTTGCTCCTGAATTCAGGCCAAAAGGTCAGGATTCAGGACTTTCTCTCACCATATAGCAAATATGTACAAGAGTTTTTGGAGAACACTCGGATGGTAACTGTAAAGAGGTAGAAATTACTTTTGGAAATGAGTTTCTGAGTTGTTTGACTGGCTTTCAAAGGATCTGATAACTTTTAACACTGCAAGTATTAATGATGTGTTAAGGCAGTCATGGATTTACCAGAGGTTCTGGGCAGATCAAGGCTACAACTTGCCCACTGGGCACACAAAATTTTGGACAGACATGATTATTATTTAAATCAGCGAAAACACAGTAACTGCTTTCTAGAGCTGGATTAATTATTAACATCAATTGTCCTTTTCTTACATGTGATTTTTGCCAGAAGAATGACTGTAGGAATGTTTCACTGCAAATTTTACATAGCCTTTTCATCTTTGATTGCTTTGGTGCACAGGTGTATATGGATTCACGTTATACTATTCTCTATGGCCAGGAGATATAGCCAGAAACACTCTGACTCACTTCTTCAGTAGGAGTGTCCTTTGTGGATGTGGTTTTAGCCAACTGGAAAAATAAAGCCTAAAGTCTAGTTGCTAGCCACAAATTTTGCTGTTCCACTAAAAGATAGGATGTGTTTGGGCTTTTGAGCCTGCAACGTCACCAGCAATAATTTATTGAATGCAACAGTCCTGAATTGCTCCTCATGCACTTCAGGAAACAAAACAAAATAGTAAATTATCTGCAAAGGTGAGATAACAGATCGCAGGCTATCAGTGATCCTCTACAGATGTTGTTAGAGAATCACATGGATACAAAGAATGAAAAAGCAGGATGAATTTATCTTTACTGGTCAAGTTCTTAGTAAATGTGATGATGGTTGGCTAATTGTATGCTCAAGCGTGAAATCCGTCTATGCTAGTTCTTAGGTAAGCAGAAGTTTTTATTATTTGCCTTGCAGTATTAAGAGACAGATTCTTAATAACAGCAAATCTGAACTCCTTTTTAAAGAAGAGGCCACTAGGCATATGGAAAGGCAAGGTTTTTCATGTGCATAGTTGCAGACTGGGATTTGGGAGAGCTGTGTCCTTGTCCCAGGTGTACTACTGCTTTGCTGGGTAATCACGGAGAAGTCATTCCCTTGTCTTCTACAACAGCTTCCCCCTCACCAAAGTATTCATACATAGTAATGTCAGCTTTCTTTAGGAAAAGAACTTTGCAATCTAGAGGTGGAGTGCATTGTGTAACAACAAGGTATTACTGGTAATTTATTTATTTATTGTTCAGTTGTGTGGATATTGGTATACTTTTAGCCACTGTTGCACCACAGCAGTGATCACAATAAATATCACGCTCTTGGCATCTAAATTACTTCTCTAGTGTTCACTGCCTAAACCCCTGTTCCAAGTCCCCCCGTTTCCTGCAGCTGACAGGTGGAAGATCCATCCACAGACTCTTGCTTTTTCTAGAGCTGGACTTGCCTGTATCATTTCTGAGTACCCTCTGGCCTGGGTGCTTCCTTTCCCCTTCCCAGACTCCATTATGTGACATGAGCATCTCACAAGAAGATCCATGCCCCTGCAGTGCCACCTAGTAAGGAGGGCAGCAATCCCCAGTGCTCCACCTGTACCGTGTCAGCTGAGGTTACAACCACTTTCTCCCACTGCCTTACTCAGTGTATTGAGGGCTGCCATAACTTGATTAAAAAAAACAAAACAGACCAAACAAAAAACCACCAAAACAACAGCAAAGCATTGATGCATTTTTTTGTCTGGAAGCACAGCATCTGATAAGGATGTGCATGACTTCAAGCTGTTGACAGCAAATTGGATAAATGCTGGTTAGCACAGGTGTCCAAGCAAGCAGTCACTGTATCAGACTTGGTTCCCCACCCCATGATGAAAGATTTTCGAAAGAAGGAGCACTCTCCAATCTAGTAAGATTTACAATCATCACTTGAATTAAAGAGGATGGTTTGTATATCTGGCTAAAGTTGTATGTATGTGACTGGGGAGGGCAGCCATCCCAAAGATGACTGCTTCATTAACTTTGTGAGAAATCTTGCAATTTTAGGATGAAGCCAATCTGTTTTATCTGAAAATCAAATTTAAGTAATACACAAGACGAGGCCTTGAAATTGTCACAGAAATAACACTGTGTAGGCTCAGAGCCTATGTAATAATTGGTGACAATTTCATTAAATTTTTCCTTAAAGTTTGATCTCCTTTTTCAACTACTACCATTCATATAATGGAAGATTAATTACAGTTCTGATCTAAAAATGAAGTCTTTCATCATGTCTTTATTAATTACCAAGTCACTTCCTTTCACTTTTTATCTTAATCTTTTTTCACCTCTACATCACACTACCTTCAGAACTGCCAGCTTACTAACCCAGTATTTATATTTTTTTATTCATAATACATCATCACAAGTGAGTTACTCTTGGTGGTAGGTCTGTGCTGCCCTCCTTCCTACTTTTTTTTTAATCAAAACAATTCTTTACCATAGCAACTTTTCTTGGCTACCTATCCATTCCAGTAACTTGCGAGCAGCAAACACTTGACAACACTGATCAGACCATGCTGTCTTCATGCCAAATTGAAAGGCAACTCCTCACTGGAACAGTAAATGCAGTCCCAGAGTGACAGAATGAAGCTGTTTGCAGGTGTCTCAGAAAGCTCATATTCTATAGAAAGTTATTGAACGCTAAGAAGGTGGCTGTGCCAAAACTTTCGGAACTTCAGAAGTAACTCAAGGGAGCAACTCCTCCCTAAGCCTTTTAATTTATGATAGGAAGGGAAGAGCTATAAAAGCTAACAAACTTTTTATAAAACTGGTAAAAGAAAAAAAGTGTTAAACTCAAGTAAGTATCAAACATGGAACAAAAGGTGCCAAAAGTCATGCTGAACCAAGTTTGTCTAACAATACTGAAGTCACTGCCAGTTTGACATTGGATTTTTAAGAATATGTGAAAGAGTCGACTTTTTTAATAAGGGTTGTTATTTTACCTATCTAATTGTAACTTTCCAAATGCACTTTATGTAAAAATATCACAATAATATATTTTCCTTAAAAATTTCTACACAAATTTCCTCCATGATTTAAAGCTATATATGCTCCAACATTCTGGTGAAGGAAATAACTTCTATATTCACACTTACGTTTTCATACTGCAAAACTTTATCAAACTACAAGAAAAGGGGCTTTGCCTATTATTGAATGGCTTGGAAATGGTTGAAAACTATTAAATATATTTAGCTCATCACACTAAGAAATAGCACTGAGAGTACCAATAAGCGACTTCATACTTCTAATTCCACATCTATAATATTTTTTTATTAGTTTCATACTAAAACTCCAAATATTTTCCAGTTTATTTTTGGTCAAAAATGCCATCATTAGTCTCTGATTACAAACCATCAACTTAAAGAGAAAGATTTTATCTGCAGTTGATAGAGATGGGTGAAGCTAAAAAATGCCCAAGAATGTAATATTTCAGTGTAGCCATGATTATTAAAAGTGGGAGATTTTGAAGTGCGAATAGCTACAATCTAAGCATAATAAATGATATCATCACATAAATATTAACGCATCCCATAAATTATATGGCCATAAAAAGGTGTAGGGTTTTTTATTGGTATATTCTCAGTGATACCATTCATTCCCTAGTTTTCCTGAAAATTACCATGCTGTTGTAATTCTTTCAAGGTTGAGATGAAGACAAATGATACAGCAGAGGTACAGATGCAGTCAAAGGAACAGTCACATTATTTCTTTTTGGAGCAACCTAGCTCTTACTGCCTAGGTCCACACCTGGGGTATTTGTTCTCTCTAAAGCCATGTGAAACAAAAGCAGCTACATCTTTGCTCCTGGAATGAGTCTTTCCATCTCTGCTTCTTCCTATCATTTACCAGGGCATCTTTCCTGAGTTCCTTCCTTACTGGGTCCCAGACTTTGCTCTTTCAATCTATTCATCACCTCAGTTGACATCTTTAGTTGCTCTGTTAAACCTGTCAGGCTCTTCAGGACATATCTTCCTGATGCTTTCAAATGCAGCTGTCTAATACTGACTGTGCACCTAGTCCAGGAAGGTTTCTGGTTTCATCTTTACTTCCTTTACTCAGACCCCTCCAGGACGTGTGAGAAAGTGCTTCTGTGGGGCTAGTACTAAAATTATCCAGGTCTCGTCCCTCAACTTCATTTTCCCAGCAGGGAACAATACCATAAACATGACCTCTATTGGTCAGATATTTTTATTCTGTGTAGCCTGTGAATCCACCTCTGGCATTCCACTTGTATTACTAATGCAGGGCTTCCAATCCACTCCTCTTTGGCAACCTACATTCTCTCCTATTCCTGAAACAGAAAACATTTCTCCTTTCCCCTCCTGTCACACGGAAGAACTGTTCAGTGCACATAGCTTAACCAAACTGGAATCAAAGTGTTTTATTTATTTCTTAATGACAGAATTAAACGGCAATCAGTGAATCCATACATTCATGACCAGTATCAACAGAAAAACAGATAAACCATACTTATGAAATAATAAGTTAATAAACATCCACAAGCTTCTAAACTCCCTTCTATGAGTAATCTCAAGAAGGCCTATTCCCCCCTACACACCGTTAGGTACACACTCATGCACACACACACACAGAGCAGGGGTGTGGGATACAAGCTCTCCTATTCTGGATGCCCAGCTTTCCCTGCTTGCAGACACCTCCAGAGGGAGATGTGGGTACTGACATTTCATGTGCACCTACACTGCTCCCTACAATCCACTAATGCACACGCCAGTGAGAAAGCATCCCAGAAGGGCACACATGCGCACCCTGAGTGTGGAAGTCTGGTTGCTGCACCCCACGCCATCAGGCTCCCAGTTGGATGCAGGATACCCATGGCTCTGAGGAGGAGGCTGAGCTGGCTTGGACAGAATTCGTGGTGCCCACAGGGTGACTTCTTGCCATGTCGAAATCGGGTTGCGTTGGTTCCTGCTTCCTCTTCATAGAATCATAGAATGTATTGGGTTGGAAGGGACCTTTGAAGATCATTTAGCCCAACCCCCCCTGCAGGAAGCAGGGACAATGTTACTAGATCAGGTTGCTCAGAGCCCCATCAAGCCTGATCTTGAATATCTCCAGGGATGGGGCCTCCACCACTTCTCTGGGCAACCTGTTCCAGTGATCTATCACCTTCAGATTGAAAAACCTTTTCCTAATATGCAACATAAATCTACCCTTTTCTACTTTAAAATCATTACCCCTCATCCTATTGCTACATGCCCTAGTGAACAGCTCTTCCCCAGCTTTCTTATAGGTACCTTTCAGGTATTGGAAGGTCACTATAATGTCCCCCCAGAGCCTTCTCTTCTCCAGGCTGAACAACCCCAACTCTCTCAGCCTGTCTTCATAGGAGAGGTGCTCTAGCCCTTTGATCATCTTTGTGGCCCTCTTGAAGGTCTCTCAAACAGAAGACTTCCATGATTTTGTTATGTCTCTTCAGGCTGACTACATTTCAAAAGACTCTGTAAATTCCCAGTTGCTGTTTAGTCTAGATGATCAGGTTGGGGCAGACATCCTACCAGTTTTGGATACACCACACCCATACACACTGTCTATCATCACTTTCTTATCTCATGGGTGTTTTTATCCAGGCCATTTGCCAAAGGTGGGCCATATGAGCACCCCCACACTTCCCAAGCATCATTATTATTTTTGTTTTTATTTTTATTTTTTTATTTTTACTTTTTATTAT
>NW_010195075.1:0-15749 GCF_000695765.1 Mesitornis unicolor
TAAAATATTTATTATATATTAGATAAGCCAGATGCTGCATATTTCATGTGATATGTACTCGTTTAGTGAGTCTGTTGAGGTTTCCTGCTTTCCTGATGAATTATCTGGAATTTCGGAGGTGGGACCACTCTTGACTTAACACTGTGTGTATTTAACTGTAGTATGTAAGACTTCGGTGCTCCTTTCTGCTGCTGACAACATCTTCATTACTGGGGCTTCATAAGCAATACTGGGAACACTTCCATCTTCTCAAATAGAAAAGTCACAAGAAATTGCACAGAGTCACCTCAGATAGACCTGGGAATAAGACTGGGATCCGTAATACGAAGAATTCAACCTTAAAGTCACTTTTCCATATTGCTTTCCAAAAGCATGTGCCCAATACTCACCTTGGCTGTGTTATTTATGTCTGCAGCTTCGTGAATGACCGGACGTAGCTGCTCTGATACCTTTAAAAAAGATAATACAGTTATTTTATCTCCCAAATTATTCCTACAAGGTAACTGGTGGTTTTACACCCGAAGGTTTAATCCTTGCTAAGTTCATTAGTTAGGAAGAACACAATGTGTCTGCTTCTGAATGGATATGACCGCCGTTGCTGAATAAAATAACTCACCAATAATGCATTTACGTTGTTTTAGTGTCGAACCTTGCGGATTCAAACGCTCTGCGTCTCCACAGAGCTACACCAGGCACTGCTGACCATGAACCCATGTTGCTTTAATGCAGCAAAGTGTGCAAATAAAGTCTCTACAGGAAGGAATGTGTGCTCCGTTCAGGCTCTCAAGGCCAAGGCACCTATGATTTTACCTCTTCCCCTCAGTGGCTCAGGTAACTCCCTTGACCCGATGGTTCCTCGTTGTTATCCGTGCTTCTCACTGCTCCTGCCAGGACCTGCTGCTAAACTGAATTTCAGATTTCCTGCGAATTTGCCTCCACTTTTGCTCCTGGGTCTTCCCTCCCCAGTGGCTGCTTTGGCTTTGGGACCATCTGGACTTCGTTGCTTTCGTCTGCTTCATCAGCCTCCTTCCCTCTTGTTTCATACCCCTGGACTTGCCCCAGTGTAGACGACCTCCATCCCTCCCAAAATCCATTTAATTCAGAGTCCTGCAGGAGCCAGCCTGTCTTAGTGTATGTATATCTCAGTGTATGTAGCATACATAGCACTGGCTGTTGCAGTGAGTAAAGCAGAAGTGGAGTTCCTACTGTGAGTAACTTGTCCTGCTGCCTCCTGGGATCACCTCTGGGGCTGGAGTAGGAAGCATTTCAGAAGTATCTGTGCACGATACAGGTATACTCTCAACTCTATGATTAAAAAGAGGGAAGACAGATTTCGGATAGATGGGATGCTTGCTAAACATGCTGGAATTTCTCTATTAAAGATCAAATTTTGTTAAGTGGCCTGAGCTAGACACTCCAGGAGTCTTGTCTTCAGATACTCTTGCTGCAGAAAAGTATTAATACAAGATCTTACCTTCCACATTTTTCCTGTTTTTAATTTCTTTCCTTAATTTCCTCCTCTTCCCTGGCTGTAATACCATAGCTGCTGAATTAATCGTGTGCTGGATGGTTTTTTGATTTCTTTTCCAGCTTCCTTGCACCTTCAAAGCCTCTCAGACCTTGTCCTGCACTGAGGCTTTGCAGCTGCTCTGGTGATAATAAAACCATCATTCGGTTTCATTATGTTCCTCTGTAATTAAAGTTTTTGTCTCATTTGAGGTGAGTGTTTGCAGAAGGAGTGAGGAAGATGCAGAAAGTGGTGAGCATCGTTCAGTGCTCTTGGAGAAGTTGCAGCAGAAGGCAAAAGAGACCTGACATCACCTTTTTTTAAAAAAATTAGAGTTTTGAAAGGGTGAGAAGTGCATAAAGAGGAGCAGAGTGTAAAGACAAGCACAGAGTAGGGTGATGGGGGACATGAGGAGGACACAAGAGGTAAGACAAGATATTCCCAGTGGTGGCAAACGCCAAGTGCCCATCTCTGGGTTGTTGGGTTCTTCAAAGGTCTGAAGAGTTTTTACCTCCTTTCACAACAGTGTTAAAGCAGGTGGCCGAGTTCCTCCAGATTTATTTAGTATTTAATTAGGCCAGGGCTTCACAAATCCTGCCATGGCAGTGGCATGGATTAAAATGTTCCCCATTTATTTGTCTTCAACATTCGCTACCCACGCCTTCTGGTTTCTGTGTAGATATATATCTAGGTATAGGTATAGGTATAGGTATAGATGTAGATGTAGATGTAGATGTAGAGATATAGATATAGATATAGATATAGATATAGATATAGATACAGGTATAGGTAGAGATATAGATTATAGGTATAGGTATAGGTAGAGATATAGATTATAGGTAGAGATAGAGATAGAGATATACGTATACGTATACATATACATATACACATACACATACACATACACATACACATACATATACAATAAACTTGGTTTTGAAAGTCTTGCTTTCTAGTCGAAGGATGTTTCCAGTGAAATCCATTTAATTTTTACTGGGTCCATTACTCGGGAGTGCTGCAAAATGCAAACCTGGTGTGAGTCAGGTTATGGAAATTGAGAATTGTACAGCAGCAGGGAACAAATTGCATCCCTGTGCTGCTTATTTCAGACCTCCAAACATACAATTTTCTCTTAAAAGAGCGAGTTTTTTGTACAGAAAATCTTATCTTTCACTGTATGGAAGATACCAGAGTTAACCGGTCACCACTGAAGATGCTATTCCATTATGCATTGTTTTAGTGACAAACTGCTACTTCTCTAAGTTATATTTTTATATTGTTATGTTCGTGTTTAATATCTTTAATTTAATGATTTTTCAGGGGGTCTGGGGGAACAGTTCGCCTGCCCCAAGGGTGTTTGAGGTGATGGGATGAGCAGTGCATAAGAGGTGCTGCTGGTGGCAAAGGTTTTAGCATCCCCAAGGAGGGATGGGGACAGGGGACCAGAGCCTTCCCCATCCCTGCATCCCTGCCAGCGCGCGGTTCTGCTCTCCCGAATTTAACACATGTACCATACTTGTTTACAGTAGCTCGTCGAGCTAGAAGGAGAAATTGTTTTGCTGTGATGAGCAGTAATTATAGAAACCACCTTCGAGTAAATTGTTAAAAAGCTATTCGGTTGTATGGCATATTTCCCTATTTGTATGCATTTCACTTTTCACTTGTCGCAAAAAGAAAAAAAAAAAAAAAAGTGATTCCAACTCCTTGGTTTAAAAAAACAGAGCGAGCGGAGAGAGCTGTCACCAGAGCTTAAAGTTAATTTGATTTTCTTGAGTTGATTTTTTTGAGTTTTGGTGAATTAGTAGTTTAAAGACACGACGTGAGCTGCTCTGCCCCAGTAAAGTCCAGGGTAGTCCAAGTCTTGCCCCATCCGCAACTTTCCAGCAACAGGTTATTTTTTTTTTTAGAAAAAAAGGGTAAAATTTGGCATTGAAGCAGGAAATATGTGAACCTGTCACAGTAAGCAGTCTCAAAGGGCAAGCTGCTTTGCAGGAGCTAATTAACCTTAGGAAATAATTACACAAATATGCAAATGTTGTTTAGATAATTCCATGTGTTATCAACTCAGGTAGTCCATCATAACTGCAGACCTTGCAGTGTCTAGGTGTTAGAATCTGGCAGGGTTGATAAGGCTTCCGTGACTGCACCGCTTCAGCTTGGTATTTAACAATTAATGGCTGTGATATTACATTAAATTCAACCTGGTTTTTTTGGATGCAGCAGAACGCAACGCCGCATTCTCTGTCTGCGCGCTCCTTATCTGCAGGTTCCTAATGGCTCCAGCCATTAAAAGTGTTGAGTACCCCTACACTCCTCATGCTGGCAACGCCGGGAAAGATGACGGACCGAAATCTGTGGCTTCTTACTCCGCTTTTTTTGCCCAAGAATTTACCCACAACGATTTGGGGTTTTCAGGGACTTTTCAGGCAACCAACAGCAAGCTGCTATAGGAGAAGTTCTGGCCCTGGGATATTAAGTGGCTTCATATGTATGAGAAACATGAATTTATTAATCACTGGCATATTATTTTCATAGACTACTCTATTAAACTATTTGATTAAACTTTTGGTAGTAAAATGAAAAGCGCTGTATTAACCATTTATGATTTGGAGCAATCGCTATTTTGGTTTAAAAAGTAAGGCGTTTTTTAATATGTAGTTAAGAGATAGTGTTTAAAAAATACTGAAAAAGAAGGCTTTTATCACTAGAAAAAGGAATCTGTTCTTAAACCAGTATTAGTGAATACTCATCTCTTCCTCATGAAATAAAACTTCATTCTGTTTTCAGACGTTTAATGATCATTTCTCATTCAAAAGGAGCATGTCCATGTAGAAAGAGCATCTTTCTCATTAGCCCCACACAGCCGTCATTAACTGAATCAGAACCAAATATCTCGTTCCTTATATTCTGTATTACTTTCATGGGTGCCCCTTTCATAGCAAGGTCCAGAATTGCGTTCCTCCTCTGGCATCCAGGAAAAGGAACAGATACAACATCAGGCATTTAAAATGCCTCGGCAATACTCGTGTTAAATGATTTTATCCACCTTGATCTCCGAGGTGATCTTCAGTGGGATTTGCTGCGTGCAGGTGTGACTGGTGTTCGGTATCTGATGGTCTCCATAGCATTGGTCACCACTGGTGGCAAATGAGGTAATTCGCTCTGTTTTTATCGGTGAAAAGGGCTAAAAGACAATAGTTAGGGAATAATACAATAATTAGCGAAAAGACATGGACGTCTTTTCATTTATGATGGGAGCACAGGTGAAGGTGGTACCTTCTGCGCTCAGAGACCCTGTTTGTTCCCCACCCCAGCACCACAGGGCGGTACCTGGTCTGCAGCAACCCAAAAATCGCCTGGTTTTGGGTTACTTTGCATTGGTTAAGCATCACATAACATAGAGGCCTTTTCTCATAACACGGTTCTCAATTTTTTTAAAAAAATTATTTCTAATTATGTATATGTGTATATATTGGGAGGGGGAGGTTTTCAGAGGGATGAAGACCCACAGCTATGATTTCTACACCTCCGAAAAATCAGACTGTTTATTTAGAAATAGAGTTACCAGTTATGGATGACGAACTTTCAGCAGGTAATAATTTAATTTCCAGCTTTCTCAGTGCCTTTCCATCTCCATGTGTTTCACAAGTGAGGATGCATTGATCCTCAGCTGCCTTTGGGGGTACACAGCATGATTTCTCCATCCCTTTCTGTCCAATGGAGTAGATAATGATGTAAAGCATGACCAAGAGGCCCCCACTCTATCAGATGTCCTGGTTTTGGTGGGATAGAGTTATTTTCCTCATAGTAGCTGGTTAAATCGTCAAGGAGCTTATTAAATAGGCTTTATCTCAACTGATGAGTTGCCTCTCAATTCTATCCCACATCCCATTGGGGATGCATGGTGTGTCACTTCCTGATGGGTTAAACCACAACATCAAATATGAGTGCATTGTATTTAGCTGCAATTAAAAGGAAGGAAGGAAAGCAACAGCTGCCTGAAACTGCCACTTTTTGTACTGAAACTGCAGTATCCAGCCTCATAATTCGACCCAGGCAGAGGAGGTGAATCCCCGTGGACCCAGCGGCGTTGGGAATCCTATGGAGGTTGGCTGTTTTCGGTGCCTGCTGCCACATCCAGATGTTTCATGTACGGACACGGCGCTGGTTTATCCTCTGCCCGAGTTGTTTAAAATAAGGGGCTTGTTCTGAGGGGAAAAAATAAACAGATGCTCTGAAGAAAGAGCTTTTCTCCTAAACACACACCGCTCCTCCAAACCCCTTGCATATATGCACCTTCCTTACCTTGTGTAGGGCTTAGCAGAGTGGTTACAGTGCAGTTTATCCTGACATTTTAAGGGTTTTTTACACCAGTGACAGAGGAAACCGTAGTTACAGTCTGTATGTAACTCGTTGTAGCTCATTTCTTTTTGCTTTTATAAAGCCCTGTTGAGTCTCTGTACCGGACTGTGAAGCCACGCAGTTAATGATTGGGTTTACCAGGCTGCTGGTTTTGCTTTAATTGGTGGAAGGATTTTCGGGCTGAGTTTCTGAATCCCTCAGAAGCTTTTTGCTGCTGTCCTGGTCTTGTGGAAACCCCAAAATCCTGTGCTTTTCCCAGCAGTGTATATAATAATAAATACCAAATACCTGAAAACACAGTATTAAACAGAAACAACCTCTGGTCTTGTCAGAATGTTAAACCAGGGATATGTACTATACGAAATTATGAGAATTAATGATAACATTGTCATTTAAAAACAAATATGTTCTGAATACGTAACCGAAATAAATCTTTTAGATAAACTAGTCATTTTAAAACTCTCCTTTTGCTTTAATGTGCCTTTTTCCATATGTGTCATAATTAGAGTACATCACTTTTCCGTAGGAAATGCCAGTTCAAGTTGTCCTTCAGCTTTATCTTAATAACTGCTCTGTCAATCATATTTTCTTTATGAAATTTCTTTTGACAAACTTCGCTCTTTCCTCACAGAGGGAGGAGCCTTTACCCCCTTCACCTATCTCTGCAATCAGATTTCACAACAGGATTGAAAGAAAATGAGCCTTTTCTCACGCTGAGGTGGTTCACAATAGTTGATACGTAATTAGTTAAAACTGTGTTCAGTTGTAGTCAATCAAGAGCCAGATCTGTCCAGGATTAAGAATACACTTGAGTAATTTTTGGCAAATTTAATAAATACGTTTTAACTGGTGCAACAAAACATTAAATTTTTAAAATTTTATATTTCAGTTGAATTTTATTGTTTAAAAAATTTAAATAATAAATAATTTAAATAATTGTTTTGAGAGCTTTGTGTCTGGATCCATAAAGGTTTGTAGCCATCTCACTCTAGTTTAGGAAACCAGGCATAAGAACAGAGGAAAAGGCCTAAATCCACCACGTTGTTTATTTGTCTGTCTTCCCATCGATTTTAGACACTTGTAAGAGCTTAAATACCCAAAACTGAGTTTCAGGATGGAACTGAGACCTAAATCCCATCAGTGTTCCTGGTGAAGTTACAGTAATTCACACTGTGCAATTAGCATCTTCTGACTGCCAACGGCTTTTGTAATTACGACATGGACAGCCTGAGAAATAATTAAAATATAGAGGGATGCAGGGCTTTCTGAGAGCCTCCGAGGTCAAGGTGGGAGGGCACAACCCCGGAGTTTGAGGAAAGTGCACTAAAATCAGTGTAAATCACCCCAGTGCCTTCAGTGACTCTTTGTATGCACTGGTGTTCACCAATTCTGGTCCGATAATGAGAAAAATCACTACCAGAGGCTCCAAAATGATGGCTGTAAGCAGTCGAGAGGTGTTTTATCTGCTTTGCATCTCATCCTCTGCAGTTGCGAAAAAAAAATAGCATTTAAAAGAGTGGTTGCAAATACCATAATTTTAATCTTTGGCAGATTTCTGTTGGCCCACAATGCAAAAAAAAATTAAGACTGAAATTATATTCGTATTGTTCCTACTTGTTTTTATTTGTTTTATCAGGCTGCGGCTTAAACTACGTTAAACAAACCATCATGGAACAAACGTTTGACAAAGAGTTGTCAAAAGAATGAAAATCAGAGCAGTGGCTCATAATTTATTTGAATGCCTCTGTTTAGCTGAATTGCCGTCATGGTATTTAGACAAAATTTTGCAGATGCGTAATTTTTGTTGTATTTATTAAAATAAGCCACAATAAAGCAACAGTTTTACTGCCTTTAAATTGCGATCTCAAATTTCTTTTATTTAGACAAATGAATCTGTTTTCCTCTTTTTTGACACTGGAGCATATTCATTTGAGGTTTGTTTTAACTAAATATTTTAAGATACAGGAACACGTTGTTTTTAGATGGAATCGCAGGGTTTTCAAAGGTAATTGTCACAAACGTTATTTCTTTCTGCAGGATAATGGATCTCCCGAAGAACACGCGATTTATGTTTGGGACCACTTTATTTCCCAGTCAGCTGCAGAGAACGTGTTTTTTGTTGCTCACAGCTACGGTGGACTTGCCTTTGTAGACCTGGTAAGTGTGACTTCTCCACTGCCTCCTTTCCTGAAGTTTTTCACAGATTTTCCTAAATTCTTTGTGCAGACCTTCTTGAAAGTGGCTGCTTAGGAGCAGCTTTGAGCCAATGGTCAAGTGCAGCTTTCAGATTTCTTTGCAAGGTCACTGCATTTTGTTCTGGTGTTGAAAAAACAGGCGTGGGGACGAGTGGCAGGAAAGGACCTGGGGTGTTGGTGGCAGCAATGCCCATGAGCCAGCAATGTGCCCTTGAGCCAAGAAGGCCAGCGCCATCCTGGGGTGCATGAGAAGGGGTGGTTGTAGGGCAGAGAGGTTCTCCTGCCCCTCTGCTCTGCCCTGCTCACACCACAGCTGCAATCTTGGGTCCAGTGCTGGGCCCTCAGCTCCAGAAGGACAGGAACTGCTTGAAAGAGTCCAGCAGGGCCACAGAGATGCTGGAGGGAGTGGAGCATCTCCTGCTGAGGAGCGGCTGGGGGGGCTGGGGGTCTGGAGCTAGGGGCAGAGGTGAGGGATGCCCTCATTCCTGGGGATCCATTGGGAAAGGGCAGTGTCAGGAGGAAGGAGCCAGGCTCTGCTCTGGGATGGCCAATGGCAGGACAAGGGGCAATGGTCCCAAGCTGGAGCACAGGAGGTTCAAGCTGCAGATGAGGCCAAAGTTTGTGAGTGTGAGGGTTCTGGAGCATGGCCCAGGCTGCCCAGAGAGGTTGTGGAGTCTCCTTGTGTGGAGACACCCAAAGCCCTGGCCGTGTTCCTGTGTGACTGCTCTTGTGATCCTGCTGTGGCAGGCGTTGCACTGGGGGAGCTTTCCAGGTCCCTTTCAACTCCTGACATGCTGGGATTCTGTGAGTTGGACAAGAAGGTCCCAAGCGTCCCCAAACCTGAAACACTGGGGGAAAACAAAACGTGTTGGATCCTCCTTGTCCAGGCCTTGTACCCAAAGACAGCACCCAGTGGGCTTGTGCTCTGGGACAGAAACACTGGAGGCAAAAACTGAGAAGATCCCAGAACAGGTTTAAGGCAAAGTCACATTTACAAATGCACCTTTTTGTTTATAGAGCGAAACTGAAAATGAAGCGAAATTAGGGCAGGTTTTATCCAATTTTGCAGTTTTTCCACAAAGCTCTGCAGAATTTGCTGGGGATACTTTAAAATTTTTTTGCGTTATTATTTCTTTATTATTATTACACACTGCTCAGTGTAAAGCTGCCCTACCCCTGGTGATGGGATTGCTGAACATCCCGTTTCTGTCCTTCACCCTTCTCTCTAAAGGCCGATTTGTTGGCCCCATCAGGTGTACGGACTTAACCTGTTAAACTGACGTACCATTCTTTGAGTATAGCTGTAGTCTCCTCACTTAATTGTGAAGTGTTGGCATAATCAGGATGTGTTTTACCGAAGAAAACGGAAAAAAGAAAAACCGAAAATGTCCTGTTTATTGTAGAAATTAAGATTGCAGTTGTTTTTTAGGTGGAGGAATCAGCAGATATATATGTACATTGTTTGTCTGTTACACATCAGTTTAGTCCAACTAAGAGTTGGTAAAAGTGGTTCCTGCCTGAAGGTGAAATTAGGTAAGGAAAAAGCATGCGTGAGTGTTTTGTTTTTAATCTTGTGCTGCTCTAAATAGCAAGAAGAACGCGGAGCAGGACCACTTCTGTTATTTCAAGAACTTAGGAATTTCGTTGACCCTTTTCATTTGTAGAAATTGAGGCCGTCTTGATTTTCCCTGTGCTTCCAGAAGAGTATTTTAAAAACATGTATGACATGTACAGATTTGAGACTTGAGAATGGTTCAGCTGATCATTTTCCACAGATATTTTATTACCAGATCAATAAATAGTCTCAAAACTGAATTTTTGGGAGACAGAATTAGTGAGGATGAGTGGTTCCTTCTATAGCCACAACTTTGGGTTGTGTTGCGTATGTGCCGGTTGCTTCTCAGAGGGGTAGGGAGCATCTCCTGTGCCTCGGCTTTCCTAAGCTGTGATTTTCCGCTGCCCTGGTTGTTCTGGTGTGCCCCAGCCACCCAAAAGAGCAGAATTTCTGAGCAGAATTTCTGTAGGTTTCGTAAAGCCGCGTTGTTTGGGTCACTGACGCCTGCATATGCACAGAGCGGGAATAAAAATTGCCTGGAGACCTTTGTGCCTGTCCGAAGGAGTTTTGGAGAGCTTTTCCATCACGTTTCGGTCGATGGCTTGGGGTGGCATGGGTAACAGATGACCAACGCGTTGCTCCCGTTTTGCCCGTTCCTCTTGTCGCGCTGGTGGATATTTCTCCACTTTTGTTCTACTTTCATATGAAGCACGCAGATGTTTCAGAACAAGACTTGACTTCTGACCTCGGGGCTTCCAGGGTCAGGGTGCTCAGGGCCTGTGAAATTATCGCAAGCTGAGCCGAAGTTTTCATCCGTCGCAGGAAGCAACCAGTAAGTAAGAAGTTAAAAAGGAGCTTTGTCAGAGAGACAAGATGGTCTCAGTAAGGGTCAGCTTCTGTAGTCTGCTGTCTCTGCAGGAGATGCATGCCTGAGAGGAAGAGTATAATATATAACCATGGGCACGTCACATATCTGTCATGCAAAACCAGACCTGAGAAGTATATTCAATGTGGCCCGATTGTTTTTTAAGAAATCAAAGGGTGTTAACACCTGGTTTTGGTAGAGGTGGTTTGATATCTGAGCTCCAGTTAAAGCAGTTTAATTAAATTGTGCATACACTGAAGCAGGTATCGCTGAAATAAACCCTGAACTATTTTACGGCAATATTAATTTTTTTTTAAAGAATTTGTTTTGTTATGATCTCCTTTCTCTTCAACTTTATATCCATGTGGCACTTAGTAATTGCAAATAAAAAATAAAAATAAATAAAAAGAAATGGAGCAGCTGATGGGCAGTTACTGCCTTATGACAAATACAGGCTCCATCACTTCGCTTTCTTCCCTATTTCATATGGGGGAGATGACGAGGCTGATAGAGCAGCCACACCATATAGCAACCATACCACCTCTACATTTGCTGTGCAGGAATTTTGGGTCAGCCCGTGCGTAGAACCGTAGGTTACAGCAGCGATGGAGACCTGTTGCACAGCTGCTCCCTCTGCACCCGCACCTCTTGCAGGGGCTCAGTGTGAAGCACGCAGCTTCAATTTGGAGTGGGGGTTTCTCCCCCCTGTGTTTTATCGTGCCCATGGGGAAAAAGAAAGCAAGCCAAAAAAAAGGTCCGAAAACATTGGCTTTTTCAATATCTTTTAAATTCCCTTTGCACGTTCAGATCTGTCCCGGTCGTTTGCAGTCGTCTCGTTGCAGCAATCCCCAGCTCATCATTTCTTGAGGGAAATCTGGCAGGGAAACCCAGCAAAACCCAATATTAGGCAGAGCATCGTTCGTGATCAGCATCTAACGTTTTTATTGGTCTCTGCAGCTTTTCAATCTACATTTTTTGCATGTCTGTGATTACGAGATGTTAAGAAAAACAGGGTGAGTCTGTAAGACCATGCTCGAATGCACGGAAACTGAGTTGCTGCAGTGTAGCCACACTATTTCTGCACCTTGCTGGGTCATAGATTATAGGTGAATAATTGAAGGCGATTGAGCCAGGCTCTTCTCGGTGACAAACAATGATAGGACAAGGGGTAATGGACACAAGCTGGAACACAGGAGGTTCCACTGAAATTGGAGAAGAAACTTCTTCTCAGTGAGGGTGACAGAGCCCTGGCCCAGGCTGCCCAGAGAGGTTGTGGAGTCTCCTTCTCTGGAGACATTCAAACCCCGCCTGGACGCCTTCCTGTGTAACCTCATCTGGGTGTTCCTGCTCCGGCAGGGGGATTGGACTGGGTGAGCTTTGGAGGTCCCTTCCAATCCCCAACGTTCTGGGATTCTGTGTGATTCTGTGTGTGGGAAGTAGAGCTCCACCAATAAATGCAATTAGTTGTATTGTTTATAGCTTGAATTACAAATGCTGGCCATAAACCATATGCTAAAATGTATCATAATATTTAGTTATTAAAACTTTGCGTAATCGTGCTTTGAAATTACACGTCCATCTAATAATACCCACATGAGAATTGCTTTTTTTGAATGCACAGCCCTAAAAATAGTTGTCGGGTCACTGTGTTCTGCTAATTACCGAATTTGAGAAGCCATAGCCGTGATTCATGAGCACATCTCAGCTCGGCACTTCTGCTATCCCTTACGCAGTGTAGTCGGGGATTTATTTTCAGCAGCAGCTTGCTGTAGTTGACGGTGAATTGTGGAACCTTCCCAACTCCTCGCTCATAATAATTTTATGAAATTTAACAGAAAGTGAGAATTTCAAGTTGATGGAGTCAATTTTATATTTAGTTTACAGAAAATAAGTTTCTGGTACAACGCCTCCTTTTGAGGTTTTTCTGCCAAATTTCATGGGTTTACAATTATTTTGCTTTAAAAGGAATGTTTTCCCTTGCCATTGCCCGCGTGGAGAAAAGGTGCCTTGTGCCCCCGCGCGTACCTGAGTGCTATGGCCGTCCCCTGCAGATGTAATTACAGTGTTGGGTCTCGTCTGCGTGTTATTGGGGACAGGAAGGGTGGTCCTGGGATGCTTGGTGATGTGCAGAACCAGCCATGTCCATCACTGCAAAATAAAAAAACCTCATGACAACCACTCATTTTGGAATCACGAGAAGAATCGCTAAATCCAAGCTTTCAAAATTGTCAATTAGGTATTCAGTATCCTGAGATTTAAAAAAAAAAACCTGAAACATTTCGTGGAAGATTTCTCCTCTTTGCCTCCTGTGTTCATGAGACCTTAGGCTTTGCCTTTTCAAGCATTTCCTGAGCACCTTATGAACCAGAAGTGTAGCTTATTTGTTCTAATTTTAGTTAAATAATATATTTAAGAAGAAGAAGAAGGAAGAAAACCCACCAAATATCATGGGAATCGTGACAAAATTGTGGGAATCGACAGTGGTATCTCCAGCTTACAGCAGTCGTACTGCTATAAAAATACAAAACGCATGGGAGAGTGTAATATAATTAAATCAGGAGAAGGAAAGTAGGTTCATTGTCTTTGAGCAGATGAGAAACTATTCATTACGGTCTTTCTTGGCTAAAATGTTGGATGTATATATTGACAATTTGCACAAAGGTGTGGATAAACCTGTGTGTGTGTGTGTGTGTGTGTGTGTGTGTGTGTGTATTTTTAGGCAGCTTTGTTAAAACGAGAGCCCTTAAAACACGCTGTTCAAATTACTGTATCCACTGTAGCGTCCTAATTCCATCAAAATCAGCCAATTTTGCCCATTCGAAATAGTTTTCGGCCTGTTGTTTTGAGATGTGCTCTGCAACAGGGCCGCCACTTCGTTTCGGCGTGTTGTGAGAGGACCTGACCCTGACGGGAGCCGATGGCGGCCGTGACGATAACAATGATGAGCTGGGCTCACCTGGGAGCCTGGGGGCTGCATCAGTGTTCCGGCACAGGCAAAATGCCATTTAAGAGCCTTTACTGGGCTGTGAACCTGCCATTAGGTTTTCATTAATATAATTTGCTGAGATTTCAGATGGAATGGTTTATTATATTTGGCTTTTCATTTGTGTATATGTACATAGTTGTATCTGTCTACTTATTTTCGTAGTTTGGCTCAGGAATTGATGAGCATAGAGCACGTGCTGTGGATATTCAACTCTTAGTTCCCCCGGCTGATGTATTAAATTGAAATTAATCTACTGGTGTGTGGCAGAATTAACACAAGGTCTGTGATGGTTGTGGGAAGCCTGGGAAAGAGCTGGAAGTAGAGAAGTGGGATGCACAACACATCAGTGACCAAGCTCCGTATTGTGAAGAAACAAAGGAAAATGTCACTGTGCTTCATGGCTTTGTGAGCATTAAACCATATATATATATATAAAAGAGGACATTCTTTAGATGTTAAATATCAGTTGGGAGATCGACAGAGAGAGTACTATCTTGTAGGTATATGGAGACTTGGTTTGTATGTCCAGTCCTTGGACAAATGATCTCGCCCAACTCTACCTGTTTTTAGGTCTCACCTTCTTCTGTGTTGCACGTTTACATTCACACCTCTTTAGCTGAGTTAGGTAGGGATGCTCAGATAAGTAAAGGTAAAAAATGGGATCTTAATTCCGTTTTGTTAATTATTTCAGCTGTATTTTGCTCTGGTTCTTGGGAAAACACTCATTTTTCAGGTCAAACGGGACATGGGGGTGGACAAGAGGAGCTGATGGAGGAGCAGCAGTGGGTTGAGTAGGAAGGGTTGGACAGGACCGGAGTCACTAACTTTTGGGCAAATTTCTCTTAGTATTTCTGTTACAGAGGCAGGCACACAACGTAAGGAGTGAAATTGGCTCCTGGCATGGAGTGGTGCTATTGGTATTCAGAACTAGAATTTCTGCGGTGACGGAAATTAAAGGAAATAATACAAAGTGAGGACGCTTAGGCATTGACTGCGTTTGTGTATGAAGAGCAATCTCATCAACAGGGAACAGCAGGGATGGAGAAGCCCTTGGACGCGTGGCTTCATCGCTGGTGGCTGTGATTGACCCAATAACGCAACCAAAGAGCCAAATGTGATGCTGTGATTCATTCGCTCCTTTTATCCCAGGAAGGGAAGTATTAATGCCGGTCAGCATGCTGGTGAGATTAATCTGAGATAATTTGAGACATTCGGGAAGATTAACTCGGTCCGGAAGAGACGTGTGGAAGAGGTGTCAGTGTGCTCGGGGTGATGGAGAGCCTGTTTTAACTAGAAACGATGAAGGGTACGCGGGCGTGCTGTGATGTGGTGCCACGTGGAGACATCCTACCCACCGTGAGCACCAGGATCAATATAGCCGCAGAAACGGCGCGCGCACCCTCCAGGCTTATCAGTCTTAATAAGAGCTGTGTAATCTGCTAATGCTCTTACGTTAACTTTGGTAGCTACCGGGGGGAAAAAAGAAGGTTGAGCGCCGACTCCGTGTTTGCTGCAGAAGCAGGGTTTAGAAAGCATGGCTTGTTCATGGCGAGGGAGAGCTTAGAGGGATTGGTAGCACTCTGCAAATACATCGGGAGAGTAAACAGCGGGGAGGGAGAGCCGCCTAAGCCAAAGAACAATGTTGGCACAGGCACAAATGGATTAAAACTGGTCATGAATACATTTAGGGTGGAATTAGGTTTCTCACCATTGGGTGAGGAAGGCCTGTTTGGGAACAGGAGCGCTTGGGCAAAGCTCCTGCCCAGCGTGACCCATGCATGGCAAGAGTTATGTGAGAAATTGGCCGGCCCCGCCGGTCCTTGGTGTGACCCAGGAGCCCGTGTTCCTGTGAAAGCCGGGGTGTGCAGCTGCGTGTGCTCAGCTGCCAACAGTTGCACCCATTTTGGGTTAATTTTTATGGAGTCGGCGCCTCTCTGACTCACTGAGTTTAAACCAGAACCAGGTCAGACCTCGAACACCAATGTTTGCAAACAACTTTTTTTCCTCTCCTTACTTGATTTTGGAAGTAACGAGCTCATTTTTGCTAATGCTTTCTGAAATGCACAAGCTTCAGCTCGCAGTCGAAAGCAACAGGGATCACAGACCCCGCGGTGAGGGTTTGCAGCAGTAAGGAAATTAAATGATGGATTGAGCAAAAAATAGTCAAGTGCCTTAATCCGTGTCAATGCCTACTGTACTGGTAGCAACTTCTTGATCACATTTGGCTTTTACTGACATATACATGTAAAAAGTGTGTGTGTGTGTGTATATGTATATAT
>NW_010195076.1:0-2449 GCF_000695765.1 Mesitornis unicolor
TGATCAAGATGTTAAACAGGGCTGGCCCCAACGAGTTGCTCGCTTAACTTCTCACTTGGCAGTAAATACCCTTTTGGTAACGATGTCTTTTGCAGAATACGACCTTCCTGGCTACCTGTACCAAGGCACGGATATCAACGGGCAGGTGATTGAGTACACAACCCTGCCCGGCCCGAGCCGCGTCAACGGCAGCGTCCACGGGAACTTCGTCAGCAACGGCGGCCTCAGCAACGGCTGTCCCCACGTACACCACAAAGTCCCTAACGGCGTCAACGGGATGATGAACGGCGGAGCTGGGCTGTACCCGGCGCACAGCAACTCCCTGTCCAGGACGCGCGTGGACTACGAGCACCCCCACCGTCTCGTGAACGTAAGCTCAGCTCAGCCTAGAGGGGTTTATGCAGAGGAGCAGCCTTAATTCGGGTGGGGGAAGCACTCGGCCGGCTCCACCGAGTGACTTATCCCAGAGGAAGCGACTGGGCTGATATTTCTGATGCAAACATCCTGGTTTGCATTTGAGGCTATCAGATGACAGTCCCGAATTCCAGCAGTGCTGGGAAATCTGCCTCTGCCCTCCTCCTGACAGCATGGGAACGCCTCGGTGCCGGGCCCAGATCCTGCGCTCGTACATATGGTATTTCTCAACCTTCGAGTTAACTAGATTTAATTATAGCTGCTTATTCTGCAGCTTTATGGAGCGCCCCGTTTTCCCCCACCTGTTTCAGATCTGTAACTCCAGGCGATGCGATTAATTACGGCGAAGCACGAATGTCCATAAAAGAAAATGCCCCGTACGTCTCGAAACGCAGCAACCCAAGAGCGCTGTCTTTTCGGTTTGCTTTTCAGCCCCTTGTTTGTGACTGTCGAGACAGGCTCATTTTCTGTTGGGAAATAGCAAATCAAATGAAAAACTTAATTTGAGGCTGGGATCCAGCTTTGGCACGCTGTAGAAAAAGGCTTCGTTTGCTGCGACGTGTCCCGTTTCCAAGAGAGAAGAATGATTTCATTATTGTCTCTGGAAACAGATGGCTCGCGTTCAAAACTTGCTCCGCTTACTCCAAACTGTGAACGTTGCCCAGGAAAACTGCAAGGAAAAGTTCAAAAGTCTGAATAAGCCACGCTGTTTCTGGAGGGGGGGAAAAAAAAAGAGGCTCTTGTTTGTGTTGGTAATTGGACGCGGGCGCTTCGTTTTAGCGAACAACAAATTAGCGCTCGCACAGTAGTTGCCGCTTTGGATCGCTCCAAATTTGCCTCCAGACCAGGTTCTTCACCCAATTTTATCGTTGTGGACCCACAAGTGCCACTTTTTGGTTGCTGTCAAGAGCAAGCGAGGCCCAAACCGTGGTTTTTGGCCCTGCCCATGGGTGAAAAGTCCCCAGGCCCCCAGGAGGGGAAGGTTTTGCAGTGCTGAAAAGCTCTCCTGTGTTAAAGCACGGAGGCTTGTGCTGATGTTTAATCCTTCCGAATTTTTATCTAATTTTGGGGGGAAGTAAGGGAAACACGCACGTGGTAGTGCAGGTCTTGGTGCTTGGAGCTCCTCTGTGCCACAGTGCGAATACTTGAGATCTTCACAGCGAAAAGGGAGGGAAAGTTTGAGTCACGGAGTCCCTTCCCACGTGGCCGGACTGGCACGCAGGAGCAGGATGTCCTCATCCTCGTTAGGGCTCTCTTGATTGTTTCATTGATTGGGCTAAACGAGAAAGAGAGCCACTGGCCAGGATGGCAATCAAGGCTAATTAAGCATTTCCTCAGCGCTCTGTTGCCTCCAAAGCTGAAGGGTAAGCCCCGTTTTTTTGCAGAAATTGGGATTATTAGAGGTCCCCTTACCGCTGGGAACCACAAAAGCCAGCTGAGCCTTCCCAAAGTGGTTCCCCTCCCGAAATGCGGTGTGGTAGCGCGGCTGCGCAGCGCCGCCTCGGAGCGCTGTAGCAGTGAGGTAGGTGTTAATCTGGGCATCGCGACCCGCGCCGAACGGCCCCTCTCGGCCAAAAGCAACAGCGCCAAATCCCTCGCACCCGGAGTCGTTGCTGGCGCAGGCGCTGCCCCATCTGTGCAAATACGAAGCGTTTCCAAACCTCGGCGGGGCGAAGTCAACTGATCTCATCGGAGTAACGACAGGAAAGTGGGATGGGTTTGTGGTGTGACATCACCCCGGCAAATGAAACGCTCCGTCTCCCCAAACGGGCACAGTTCGCTAACGAACAGCGGGCAGCTTTCGCGGCTGTCGGCGACATTCAAAATAAACCTATTTACAGTGTGTTTGGGACATTGAACCTGAGCGAATGAAGCCCCAAAACAGACTGGGGAAATGACCGCATGCTTGTCTAAGCTGCAGTTATTTACCTTTCGCTGGCAGAAACCTGTGGCTTTGGATAACAGCGCAGTGTTGTCGTGCTTGGATCTGGGGACTGATCGAGCGATCACAGAATGTGAGGAGTTGGAAGGGACC
>NW_010195077.1:0-272 GCF_000695765.1 Mesitornis unicolor
GACATTGGGTGACATGGGGTGACATTGGGTGTTGTTGGGTGCCATTGGGTGACATTGGGTGCCACCAAGTGCCGTTGGGTGCCATTGGACACCATTGGTCATCTCTGGACAACATTGGTCACCACTGGACATCATTGGTCACCATTGGTCACCACTGGACACCATTGGTCGCCATTGGTCATCTTTGGTCACCACTGGACACCATTGGTTGCCATTGGACACCACCATTGGTCACCACTGGTCACCACTGGACACCATTCGTCACCACCGGC
>NW_010195077.1:303-961 GCF_000695765.1 Mesitornis unicolor
TGGTCACCACTGGACACCATTGGTCACCACCGGTCACCACTGGTCATCATTGGACACCATTGGTCACCACTGGTCACCACTGGTCGCCACTGGACACTATTGGTCACCATTGGTCACCACTGGTCACGATTGGACATCATTGGTCACCACCAGTCACCACTGGTCACCACTGGTCACCATTGGACATCATTAGTCACCACCGGTCACCACTGGTCACCACTGGTCACCATTGGACATCATTAGTCCCCACCGGTCACCACTGGTCACCACTGGTCACCACTGGTCACCACTGGACACCACTGGAAACCATTGGTCACCACTGGTCACCACTGGACACTATTGGTCACCACTGGACACCATTGGTCGCCACTGGACATAATTAGTCACCATTGGTCACCACTGGACAACATTGGTCACCACTGGCCACCACTGGACAACATTGGTCACCATTGGACACCACCGGTCACCACTGGTCACCACTGGACAATATTGGTCACCACTGGAAACCATTGGTCACCACTGGTCACCACTGGTCACCACTGGACACCATTGGTCACCATTGGACACCCCTGGTCACCACTGGACACCATTGGTCACCACTGGTCACCACTGGACACCATTGGTCGCCACTGGTCAACAATGGACACCCCCGGGCACC
>NW_010195077.1:1034-1643 GCF_000695765.1 Mesitornis unicolor
CCCCGTTGGTCACCACTGGACACCATTGGTCGCCACTGGACATAATTGGTCACCATTGGTCACCATTGGTCAGCACTGGACACCACTGGTCACCACTGGTCACCATTGGACACCATTGGTCACCAATGGACACCACTGGTCACCACTGGACAGCATTGATCACCACTGGTCACCACTGGACACCGTTGGTCACCACTGGACACCATTGGTTGCCATTGGACACCACCATTGGTCACCACTGGAAACTATTGGTCACCACTGGTCACCACTGGTCACCACTGGACACCATTAGTCACCACCGGTCACCACTGGTCACCACTGGTCACCACTGGTCACCACTGGACACCATTGGTCGGTCACCACTGGTAGCCACCGGGCACCCTCGGGTGGCCCTGACGCCCGCTCCGGCCGCAGGGGGCCCGCTGACGGTGACGGACGCCAACCTGGTGCTGGGCCGCCTGCTCCCCGAGTTCTTCCCCCGCATTTTCGGGCCGGGCGAGGACCAACCCCTGAGCCGCGAGGCCGCGGCCGAGGCCTTCGCCGCCATGGCCGCCCAGATCCAGGCCTTCCAGGCCGCGCGCCGCCCGCAGCCCGTGGAGGAGGTGGCCG
>NW_010195078.1:0-1129 GCF_000695765.1 Mesitornis unicolor
ATTTTTAAGGGAAGAAATGGAATTTGAAAAGTGAGAGGCGAAATGTAAAAACTGTGAGGAAAATTTAAGTGGGAGAAACGCAGTTGTAGGAGGAAGAAGTGAAATTGAAAAAGAAATGAAATTAGAGAGCAAAATGAACCTCAAAAGGAAGACATTGAACTTAAAAAGTGAGGGATTAAACGTAAAAAGTGAGGGATTAAACTTAAAAAGTGAGGGATTAAACGTAAAAAGTGAGGGATTAAATTTAAAAGTGAGGGATTAAATCTAAAAGGAAGAAATCAAACTTTAAAAGGAAGAAATTAAATTTAAAAGTGAGGGATTTAGCTTAAATGTAAGGAATTAAACTTAAAAAGGAAGAAATTAAACTTAGAAAGGAAGAAATGAAATTTAAAACCGAGGGATTCCACTTCAAAAGGGAAGAAATGAACTTTTAGAAGGAAGAGATGGAATTTTAAAAGGAAGACATGAAATTTTTAAAGGAAGACATGAAATTTTAAAAGAAATGAAGCTTTAGAAGGAAGAAATGAGACTTTAAAAGTAAGAAATGAAATTTTAAAAGGAAGAAATGAAATTTTAAAAGGAAGAAGTGAAATTTTTAAAGGAAGAAATGAGATTTTGAAAGGAAGAAATGAAATTCTGAAAGGAAGAAATGAAATTTTGAAAGGAAGAAATGAAGTTTTTAAAAGAAATGAAGTTTTAGAAGGAAGAAACGAAATTTTAAAAGGAAGACACGAAATTTTAAAAGGAAGAAACGAAATTTTAAAAGGAAGAAACGAAATTTTAGAAGAAATTAAATTTCAAAAGCAAGAAACGAAGTTTAAACGGCCGCAATCCGGTTTTAAAGTACGAAACGCGATTCGAAGAGGAAGAGACTTTGAATTTCAAGGTGAGAAATGAATCCCGAAACGAAATTTTTTTTTTCCCAAGCCAGCAATGAAATTTCAGAGCAAGACGCGAAATTTTTAAATCCCAGCCCGAATTCAACCGTTCCAAAACCACCCCCCCCTCCATCATAAACCGAATCAACTCCGGATTCTCCCCGAACCTGTCCCGGCTCCAGCGCGGCCATGGTCGAGCCCAGCCCCCACCGCTCGCGCTCCGCGGGGGCGGGAAGGGGCGGCCCGGGATC
>NW_010195079.1:0-681 GCF_000695765.1 Mesitornis unicolor
GAACTGGGAATTGAAGCTGGTGTGACTGCAGGGAGGTGTGACCCTCCAGAGCCCTTACATCCTCACTTGGCCCACTACCAACCACCTCCTCAACTTAATCACTTGCAAACAGGGGGTCTTCCTGTAACGGTAAGAAGTTAATTTATTAGAAGTGATGATCATTGATCACTGTAATTATTTCGTCATTGAAGTTATTTTAAGGTTTACAGTATTTAATTGGTAAATGTATTACTGCAAAAGTTAGTGGTTCAGTTGAAGAAGAAAATACTCCAGTGTTTCTGTGTGTTGCTCCCAAGTAGGAGCTAGAACAGGCTCATGTCTAGTGAGAGAGAACAGTTCAGGACACTGACATTTCTAACTTCAGCTCTTGTGAAATGAAGCCTATTTGAATTCAATTGTCACTTACATTGCAATGCATTGACCCTCTGCATCTGACTTTTAAAGCTCAGATTCTTCTTCAATACTCCTATGAATACTCCTTTCATAGGAGTATTCTTACAACTAAAATGCTACACAAGCAAGTAGTTGAGACCCTGCTGTTTATCTTCTTTCTAGCAGTAGAATGGAAGGAAGTCATGATAGAGAATCTTCAGAAGTATTTCTTGAACTTCAGGGAGTTTTCCCCTTCCCTTTAACCTAACAAACTTAAGTGAATATTAAAACAAAAGTGCCATTTTAGTT
>NW_010195080.1:0-1096 GCF_000695765.1 Mesitornis unicolor
AGGAGAGGGGCCCTATGCTTTCCGTACAGTGTGATATCTTCCGGCCGCCAGGCCCTAACTATTCACACCCCCAGCCCAGGACAAGGTCACCCTCAAAATGAGGACCCCCGCAACAATTTGGGTGCTCCCTCCAGGGACCCCCCCTCCCAAACATGGGGACCCCCCCCATTAGGAACACAGAGCCCCCCCCTTGAGGAAAGTCTCCCCGAAAGGTTCAACCCCCCAAAATTTTGGGTATCCCCCAATTTGGGGAACCCCCCTCAATTTGGGGAACCCCCCTCAATCTGGGGAACCCCCCAGGACCAGGGAAAATCCACCCCGCCTTTCTTCCAGGACCCCATTTTTTGGGAGGTGGGGCACACAGGAACCCCCATGGGCATTGGCAGAGGTGAGTGGGGACCCCCCGCACCCCCCAGATTAAAGGGGATCTCCAGTACCCCCTACCCCACACCCCCTATTTATATATATATGTACAAATCTCCAGTCTCCCTCCAGGGGGGTCCTTATTTTGAGGGGAGGGTCACCAAAATTGAGAGGGGGGGGGTCCCCTATTTTAGGGGGTGTCCCCATTTTTTGGGGGCTGTCTCCGCTTTTGAGGGTGTCCCCATTTTTTTTAACCCCAAATCCTGGGTCACATTTTGGGAGGCATCCTCCCTTTTTGCATCCCCCAGTGGGACCAGCCTGAAGGGGGGTCCTATACATAAATATTGGAGGGGGGGCCACCAAAACTGAACCATCGCCCCCCCCCCCGCTATTTATTGCCAAGTTGCTTCCCTCTATGGGATGGATTTTGGAGAGGGGGGGTTGGGAGGGGGATCTCCCTGCCCTCCCCCCGAGGTATTTTTGGCGGGGCTGTATATAGTGTATAGGGTCAAAGTCTATGTATCATAATGTATCGCCGCATTTGTCCCATCCAGGGCATTTTACCCCCCCTACCATGGGGCAATTTGCCACCCCCTCCCACATTTCCACCCCTCCCAGGGGCGGATTTGCCCACCCAGGGGTAATTCCCATGCCCCGGGGCTGTATTTGCACCGCCCCCGTCCACCCGGGGTGCAAATCCTTCCCCCTTTTTATTTCCCACCATTTCTTTGTT